>NC_137824.1:60287321-60379886 GCF_963921795.1 Nannobrachium achirus | reverse complement strand
GACGTTCCATACCTGAGCAGAAGCGGTTTGATCCAGCTCATTGCTGGTAGTTTTATCAATAAATAAATAAAAACATAGCTCTATATGGGATGAGGGATGAATGGTAAAGCAGCAGTTTGATCGAGCTCCGTGTTGGTAAGATTTAATGTTAAAACACGGGAAGTTGTCATTTACCCTTCATCCTCCATCCCATATAGAGCTATGTTTGTATTTATTTTATTCATTTATTGATAAAAAAAAAATAATAATCTAAAACCAAATGGAACTTTATTTGGTTTCATTTTATGCTCTGAAAAAAACGTGAGAATTGTGATCTACATTCTTGAGGAGGGAAAATCGAGATTCTCATTTTAGCAAGAATCGCAGCACTACACTGGAGTGGGAGCATGCGACAGAGAAACGCCTTGGTCGCTGTTTACTTGTGTTTTGGACAAACCACGTCCATAAAAACAGTCAGAATTAGTTAGAGAAGTACTACTGCTGAGGATATATTTTCAACATGACTGTGTAGGCCAGGGGTCGCCAATTATGTTTGGCCTCGGGCCAATTTTTTCCGGAGGCATGAGATGGCGGGCCAGAACATATAATGAAAGGCTAATTTAAGAAATTGATAGTTAAACAATGTTACTCCAAGACAGACTGCTTTACAAACATATATAGGGTCTAAATGTGGAAAAACAAGCTGTTTTTCCCCCTTTCTATTTGCAAATATTGGTGGACTGATGTAGTGGAGCCTATAATAATTTTAATGATTAAGCCCATATACTTTTATGTTCATAATTATTATTCCCTTCTTCTCTGCTGCCAGTAGGCAACATATAAGCATGATTCGTAATAAGCATAGTTCATAATAAATCACTATCTCACAACGCTGTGCAGCACAACACATTGTGAGTTTGTAGATGAAATACTGTTGGTCGTTAGTGAATTGAGTGCAGCTTCAAGCAGCTTCAAGCCTACTTGTGCAGAAATAGGCTAGTCAATCTAAGGTTTGACCCAAAAGAAATTGCAATAGTAATGGTTCAAGGTTTTTTATGATCCTTAGGGTCATCCAAATAACATATTAAAAGTTGTGAATTATATATTTAGTGGATCAAGGTAAATTTAGGGGATTCAAGTTTGGGTCCATTCACTTACTATACAGGAAAAAAAGACCCCCCAAAAATCTTCTTTAAGTAGCATGTGAGGGGTCTAACTAGGGATTTTTCATGGTCCTGAATCCATTGCAAGCATTCGTTTTGCTCAAAAAACATTTGTCGGGTTAAAAACGGAATCCACGAAACGGAGATGACCCCAGAAAAGTGATGACTCATCACTAAACCATAGTTCTATGGGTCCGTTTTTAGCCCAATGAATGTTTTTTGTGCAAAAAAAAAACGTGCAATGGATTCAGAATCATGAAAAACCCCTAGTTAGACCCCACACATGCTACTTAAAGAAGATTTTTTGGGGGTCTTTTTTTCCTGTATAGTAAGTGAATGGACCCAAACTTGAACCCCCTGAATTTACCTTGATCCACTAAATATATCATTCACAATTTTTAATATGTTATTTGGATGACCCTAAGGATCATAAAAAACCTGGAACCATTACTATTGCAATTTCTTTTGGGTCAGGCCCTTTTTTAGCTTAGATTGACTGGCCTAAAAGACAGACATACTGCTAGAGAAAACAGACTGCTAGACATGCTAAACATCTAGCCTTATCTGCTTCTAGTTGGCAAGAGAAATGACACATGATCACTATCCAAAAGCATAAAGAAGAGGAAATAGTGAAAAGGGGCGTTTAAAGAGGAACATGGACAGCAAACGTTGTGTTTATCCTACCTGGAATCATCTACGCAAATGCAAAGCCCCTTTAGGCCTAAAAAAAAAAACTTTGGTTTCCGGTTGGCTGTCATTTTAGGGCTGAGTAGGTAGGGAATTTATTTTATTTTATTTTTATTTTTTTGTGGGCATGATGGGTAGCAAGGAATTTTATTTTTATTTCCTCATGGGAAGGATGGGTAGGTAGTTTTTTTTTTCTTTTTTTTTCCTATGGCAATGATCGATATGCTTCTTTTTTAATATATTCTGTTTTCCTGAGTTACCAATTTCTAAATCATTAAATGGTTCATGTACTGCACTTACAAAATAGTGTCTGAAAACAACAAACAATAAACAATTGAGAAGCCAAATGTTTTTGAGAGTTGTGAGCTTGTAGATCAGCTATTTTCCAACATTTGCATCTTTCTTGTATTATTTTACAATTTGGCTAGTATTTGTTTTTATAGTATAGTTTGATTACTTTTGATGCAGCAATGGTCTTTTTTTTCTTGTCTTTAAATGTATTTAAAAAGTCCTTAAATTATTACTTCGTTGTCATCTAGGGACCCCCCCAAAATCATTTGGGGACCTCTGGGGGGGTCTCGACCCACAGGTTGACTCACTCACACAGAATGTAGTTTTAGTGGATGAATGAAAGTGGAGCAAAGATATTTGTTTCAAGACAGAAAGTGTTTATTGCTCTGGTGTTTTCTTTTTACAGACTGTGATTCTCTTCGAATGCTTTATGCTTGTGTCGCAACGTGAATGATCTGAAAACAACGTTGTGCGTTGTGCGGCTCTTGGCTCACTCCGATGCCGACTACCGTGTGCGGTTCGCGGCTAGCTTTTCTGCGTGGTTCACTGAAAAGAGAGGCGGCCACGGCACGTCGCGATGGTAAAATCTTGCTCTTTCGAAAGACTATCATTTCGTCCAGAGGGTTTACCGACTCACCCCATGGAGGTTCCGTCGCGACAGACACTCTTTGGAGAGAGGATTGATCCTGCAAACGTATTCACATTGATTTATACATAGTTGCAGAAGTTGCAGCTGTGTGCGCGTCGTGTCTTCATTGCAAGCATTCGTTTTGCTCAAAAAACATTTGTCGGGTTAAAAACGGAATCCACGAAACGGAGATGACCCCAGAAAAGTGATGACTCATCACTAAACCATAGTTCTATGGGTCCGTTTTTAGCCCAATGAATGTTTTTTGTGCAAAAAAAAAACGTGCAATGGATTCAGAATCATGAAAAACCCCTAGTTAGACCCCACACATGCTACTTAAAGAAGATTTTTTGGGGGTCTTTTTTTCCTGTATAGTAAGTGAATGGACCCAAACTTGAACCCCCTGAATTTACCTTGATCCACTAAATATATCATTCACAATTTTTAATATGTTATTTGGATGACCCTAAGGATCATAAAAAACCTGGAACCATTACTATTGCAATTTATTTTGGGTCAGGCCCTTTTTTAGCTTAGATTGACTGGCCTAAAAGACAGACATACTGCTAGAGAAAACAGACTGCTAGACATGCTAAACATCTAGCCTTATCTGCTTCTAGTTGGCAAGAGAAATGACACATGATCACTATCCAAAAGCATAAAGAAGAGGAAATAGTGAAAAGGGGCGTTTAAAGAGGAACATGGACAGCAAACGTTGTGTTTATCCTACCTGGAATCATCTACGCAAATGCAAAGCCCCTTTAGGCCTAAAAAAAAAACTTTGGTTTCCGGTTGGCTGTCATTTTAGGGCTGAGTAGGTAGGGAATTTATTTTATTTTATTTTTATTTTTTTGTGGGCATGATGGGTAGCAAGGAATTTTATTTTTATTTCCTCATGGGAAGGATGGGTAGGTAGTTTTTTTTTTCTTTTTTTTTCCTATGGCAATGATCGATATGCTTCTTTTTTAATATATTCTGTTTTCCTGAGTTACCAATTTCTAAATCATTAAATGGTTCATGTACTGCACTTACAAAATAGTGTCTGAAAACAACAAACAATAAACAATTGAGAAGCCAAATGTTTTTGAGAGTTGTGAGCTTGTAGATCAGCTATTTTCCAACATTTGCATCTTTCTTGTATTATTTTACAATTTGGCTAGTATTTGTTTTTATAGTATAGTTTGATTACTTTTGATGCAGCAATGGTCTTTTTTTTCTTGTCTTTAAATGTATTTAAAAAGTCCTTAAATTATTACTTCGTTGTCATCTAGGGACCCCCCCAAAATCATTTGGGGACCTCTGGGGGGGTCTCGACCCACAGGTTGACTCACTCACACAGAATGTAGTTTTAGTGGATGAATGAAAGTGGAGCAAAGATATTTGTTTCAAGACAGAAAGTGTTTATTGCTCTGGTGTTTTCTTTTTACAGACTGTGATTCTCTTCGAATGCTTTATGCTTGTGTCGCAACGTGAATGATCTGAAAACAACGTTGTGCGTTGTGCGGCTCTTGGCTCACTCCGATGCCGACTACCGTGTGCGGTTCGCGGCTAGCTTTTCTGCGTGGTTCACTGAAAAGAGAGGCGGCCACGGCACGTCGCGATGGTAAAATCTTGCTCTTTCGAAAGACTATCATTTCGTCCAGAGGGTTTACCGACTCACCCCATGGAGGTTCCGTCGCGACAGACACTCTTTGGAGAGAGGATTGATCCTGCAAACGTATTCACATTGATTTATACATAGTTGCAGAAGTTGCAGCTGTGTGCGCGTCGTGTCTTCATCATAATGTGATCTTGTAGATTAGCTGTTTTCGACGGAGGCACGGAGCACGCACGTGTTTGCGTGTGTGTGTGTGTAGGGACTGGGGAGGAGGGATGGACTGAGGGGGGAGAGAGAGAGAGAGACGGAGCTGACGCAATGACACATGAATAGTAAAACATTTGCGCA
The DNA here is from genome assembly GCF_963921795.1 of Nannobrachium achirus. Classification (NCBI taxonomy): domain Eukaryota; kingdom Metazoa; phylum Chordata; class Actinopteri; order Myctophiformes; family Myctophidae; genus Nannobrachium; species Nannobrachium achirus. The sequence goes on along the minus strand of NC_137824.1, from coordinate 60,375,193 downwards.
CATGATATTTTAGACGAAAGAAAACTTTGATTAAACTTCGCACCAAATATATTTTTTGTAAGACGTTTTTGATAGACTCGGTCGGATTTTGACTTAATTTTATTTATTTATTTATTTTCACTCCAAATGCCAATAAAATCATCTGGGTCGCACGTATTTAATAGGGTCGGTCGCCAACCGGAAACCAAAGATATTTTTTGTTAGGCCTTAGAAGCACATGAACGGCTTTGCAGTGTCATTTTTGTCTGCTTGCAAGGATTTTAGACGGCACCACAATATGGAATGGCACCTTCAAAGTTAGTTTCCAGACAGAAGCACTTTGACCACAGGTACAGTACAAAGCTGTTCGCAGCAGCAGCAGCAGCAGCGCCGTCGCTGTGTGCCACGACACTCATACACTGCTGTGTGCTGCGTCTGCCTGTTATATTCATTCAGCATGAAGAAGCATCTGATCGTTTAGGTGGGAATACATTCTCTATTTGGACATTATAGCTATGATAGCATATATGTGGGACTGTCAGTCCAGTATTGTTAAAAAAAAAAAAAAAACGCAAAATAATCTGAGGGGCAAGAAATGGGGCCAGTTTTGGCCCACGGGCCGACTATTGCCGACCCCTGCCCTAGAACACCCTCAAGGACCCCACTTAGAGAACCAATGCTCTAGCGTAGTCCCTAACAAAAAAAACGGATGCCATGAACCCGTGTGATTACCACCTTTTAGTTGTGGGGACGTTCTGAACTTCTGACAGTTCTACTGGGAAAAGCGTGTGTAATGTGTAATATCCAATCCATTACTGGCACATTCTTATATAAAATCCAAACTTTGCTTTGGAATTATCCATAGAGTTATGGAATTATCACGTTACTGTTTGATAACGTGATCTGCAGGTTTCCCGCAGGACGGAGCTAGAGTTCTCAACGGGCCTTAAATTTAAGGCCCGGCCCTAACTGGGCCCTAGTGGGCAGGCCCGAAGCCCGGCCGACCCTAACCATTTTCAACATTTTCGGCCCAAAAACCAGAAAGCCAGAGAGAGAGAGAGAGAGAGAGAGAGAGAGAGAGAGAGAGAGAGAGAGAGAGAGAATTAAAGAAATGTCGCCAGTAGGCAGCACCAATGTCTCAAGTTACTTACAACATAGTGAGAGAAATGGCAACTGGTGTTAAATTGTTCATGAAACATGCTAAGTTCTGCACAAAATAGGTTAAAGTTAAATCCATGTTGTTGTCAACAGTCAATCCCAATCATACACCTCTCATTCTCTCTCCCTGCATCCCCGAGGGAAGTAGGGGTGCCGGGGGGGCGGCCGCACCCTCTCCCCAGGTCCCACCGCACCCCCTAAAGGGGGGTTGGGGGAAAAATATTGCCCCTCGGCAAGTAGAGCCTCTGACATCAGTGGCGTGAAGTAGGAGCTATTGGCTACTTCTATTTCCAGTACAATTTCAAAATAAACATGTGTTGAATGATCGATTGTATAGACAAAAAAAAAGAAAAAAAAGAAAGACTCTTGTTTTGAAATGTGCTTCTGGGCACTGTTTAGAGAGGAAATGGCTTTCAAAGGACGCCCCTTTTAACTTGTCTGTGCGCCTGTCTCCCCGTGCGTACCATGCGTCATGAACTCGATGAAATATAACAACACGGGCATAAAGGAATATAGAACACCAAGACAACACAAGCTAGGCTATAAAGGCATTAAACATCGCCCTCTGCTAGTCCTCGCATCTAGGGGTGGGGCAGTATCGACATTTTGTTATCGCGGTTACCGTCTTCCCATTTACCGCCGGTATTGCGGTAATTACCGCACCTCCGTATCTATTAATTAAGGTCGGCGATAAGCCAAAATATTGCAATTGTCTTTTCAAAAGTCGCCTCTCCACAGCCTGACTGCCCGAGTTATACTTCCCCGTACAGCACAGCGGGTCTGGCTTTGAAAGGAGCAGATCTACAAGCTCACAACACGTCGCATCCGCGACGCGTTCTGAGCTTTTAGATCTGTGCACTGTCGGGTTACCATAGTAACGTAGGCTACTTGTGCTTTTCAGACACAGACAGCTGTGTGTGAACAAACCAGAAGAGAGACGGGTAGTCAGATCGTGTACAGTGATTCTGCAAATTCACGTCTCAAATCGCAGTGATTGAGTGCTGCTATATACAGGCTTTAGTTACAAGATTTGACAGGCAAAGTTATAAAATCGCCGACGCGCCGGACGGGGCACAATGCGCGATGCGGTGGAAAAAGTAAAATAGTTTCATTTTCCCCGCGCTCCGCCCGTAATCCATTTGAATAAAAAAGAAACTGCCACAACACAAGGTATGTACTACTGTAACATACTTGTGTCATGTGGATTACAGAGAAAGTTTGCGCTGCTCCGTACTCCACTACGAGGCTGCTGCTGCTCTGTGCAGGTCTGTCTGTGTCTCCGAGTGACGTATCACGTATGTGGCTTCCAAACATGTGGTACACGGCCCAGAGCAGAGCTCTTTTAAAACTCGTTTGTTTTCAATAAAAAATAGACTATTTTTTTTTCTTTTTTGACCGTAAAGCACACTGACACCGCGGTAGACCTCGGTACGGTGGTACGGCGGTTACCGTCCCCAACCCTACTCGCGTCCTCACTGGTGAGTCGTGGATATATAGACTTGTAATGATGAATGCTATGCTGCAGTGCTGGCAAGGGAGGCTCTCTCCATTCCGACATGTCGCCACTCCGAAATTGACTTCTTATTGTCGGAGTGGCGACACTCCCATGGTCCTAAGGTTTAGGGTTAGGGTTAGAGATAGGGTTAGTGTCGGAATGGAGACATGTCGGAAAGGAGACATGTCGGAGTGGAGAGATGCACTCAGGCCAATGTACTGTTTGGGCTAGTGGCTAATGGCTGCTGTTTCCTAACACTGGGGTCGGGACCGATGCGTGGGTTGTGTAGTGGACACATTGTATGGGTCTTAAAAATAGCCAATCTAGAAGTTCAAAACGCAGTGCGAAGCGACTCGTTGTGAGCTTGAGGGAAAGCCGTTCCCGATTGTGTTACATTTAGCTAAAAAATAGACTGCGGAAACCCGAATAAAACACGATCTAAACCGCATAAAACCGCTAATTTGACAGCACCTCCTACTGTAAATTAGATCCCGCGGCTATGCCCTGGCGTTGTCGCTTCCTGCGTGATTTACATTTTGTCCTTTGAACGGTGACACAACAAATACAGGCAGCAAGCGGGGCAGATCTATAAACCCAAAACGTGTTCCTCTGGCTTGCATTCTGGGCTTGCAGATCTGTTATTTTCGGTGCGCGACATCACCAGGACCACCATTCTTAAACATACACAACTCAGGCATGTACTGTATGCCTTCTGCGATTCTAAGTGGTGCGCTGCGGCTTTAAACCATTTAATATAAATGCACACAGCAGCAAGGGACACTTGATTAACCAGAAAGCATATGGAATTCATAATATCTTACCAGATAAATAAATAACACAATTACCTGACACACAAGTGTTGAAACAGCTTGTCCATAACGTTACCAGAAAAAAATTCAACTTTATCCACATCACGATTTGAAAGCTACGACACAAAGAAGAGAAACCTTAATGTAATAGCTCCAGTCTCTGAACCGTTATCTTCATATGAACGGAGCTCAACTGAATGCAGGCTTAGACTCTAGAGAAACTTTTACAGGAAACATCTGGTTTCCTGTAAACCACCACCGATCCACCTCCACGTTCATCGCACTCACACACATAAACACGTCATTACTCAAGTACATTTTGAACATGGGACTTCTAACAGCGTATTTCTACTTTTACTTACTTTACATGTGAGTACTTTTTGAGCGGTGGTCATACCACTCCTATACAGAGCTTTGTGTGTAGGCATGCGTGTCTCTATGCGTGTGTGTGTGTGTGTGTGTGTGTGTCTGTATGTAGCCTGCAATACCTATGATGTTCTTGTTTTTCCCCCCCATCTGAACGTTTTGTAAATATGAAATAAAGCCATGTTTAACACATCTGGCGTTGATTATCAGCTAAAAAGAACGCTCTCCCCCATTTCTCCCCCTGCCAGAAACAAGCAGAAGAGACTTTGCACCTCCAGCACACCCGGAGTGCACCTTTGTTCAAGCTAATGGATCATTTACATTTCACTGTCAGCAAAGATAATTGACTAAACCCCCTACCTCTGATGTTTTATTTCATAATTGATAATAGTAATAATAATAAAGTCGGGACTCTGGAAAGCGTAATTATTTTATTTCGCTTTGTGTGGTGTTGTGAACTTGTAGATTGGCTATTTGTGTTGTGTGTCTAAATGCTAATTCACATTTGGAAGACAATGGAGCCCCGCTGGCAGCGGGGGAGGAGGTATGAAGTCCTACTTATTCTGTGGCCCAAAAGGGGGAGAGAATTACAGGTCATTTCAACAGATGAATGCAATCAGACTAGAAGTGATTTTTTTTCAGTCACCCGAGTGTTAAAGGAGTGTATAGAGAATGTTACCCTGCAGGGGAGTGTAATTTCTCCAGTTCTATTTAATATAATGACTAACGGGTTTGGCCTCTCCCTGTTCGCAGACGATGGGGCGATTTGGAAAAGGGGACAGAATGTGGGGTTTATCTTAAGACAATCTCAAAAGGCACTACAGGCAGTAGAGGATTGGGGCAACATGTGGGGCTTTAGGATCTCAGCGGCCAAGTCCAAATATGTAATATTCTGCTTTAAAAGGAAGCAGCCAGAGGTGGCACTAGTGGCGTATCCATAAAGCAGTTTTTTGCACAAAAATCTTTTAATGGAAACACTTCAAAATTCGAATAAACTTTCATTATTCGCAAAAACATTTATGCGCTTGGAGGAGGTGGATTTTGAGGCTTTATCGAAGAAACTAAATACGCTAAATGGGGAGAGAATGACATGGGCAGTGCATATGAGTAAAACAGTTTAGAAGTGTGGAAAAGTGATTAACGTCTTGAGAAGCCTGGCTGGGTGTAAGTGGGGCGCAGACAGGGACACGCTGCATTTAATTTATCAGGCCATGATTAGAACGTGACCCATAGAGCTGTCAGAATGAAATTCATTTTTTGACTACAATTCGAATATTAAAGAAATGGATTAGAGTCGAATACTTAAATTACTATTCGAATGTAAAATACATACATGCCAGTGGAGAGACGGAGCTCTGTCTGTTGACAAAAGACGATAAAAGCTTTACTTCCTTACTAGAAACAGTTCGTTTTCATTGGATTCGGAAGCTATGACGTCATTTTATGCGACTATACTTTACTTTAGGAACAGTCTACGCATTACTAGTTACGTTATGCCTTAAGCAGTCGTGGACTGTTAGTAACTCACTTAGTTACAAACTAACTAGTAGTTACTAAGCCTCTAGTAAGGACTTTACTCCCTAACTTAGGGCAGAACTTACGTTCTGGTGGTGCAACCTGCCCCTGATCTGTGGCATTGGTGAGGATTGATTTGATCTGTGGCATTGGTGAGGATGTAATATTTTAGTTTTTCAGTGTTATTATAGCAGCTTTGCAAAGTACAATTATTGCACTGTGCTGAAGCCTGAAGGGCCAGGCCTTTTGTGTGTTTGTTTTATATTTCTCCACCTGACAAACTGTAACTGCTAAAGTGAAGCACTTAGAAATGGGTGTGTGAGACAGATTTTCAAACCATGTCAGTAGGCTTTGTAGTAGGGGTGTGATAATTATCATCTCGACGATACAGCTTTGCCACGATAGGCCATTTCAGAATATCGTTTTGCTCGTGATACAAACAGTCATTTAGGGCTCTGGATATACAGCGAGTGCACGTTCCATGAGTCGCAGCTCGATTGCTTAATTTATACTTCTATAGTATGGTGGTGTAATTCGCCAAAAAGAACAGATCTACAAGCTAACAACGTGTCGCGGCTCAACATGTCAATAGCTTGAGGATCTGTCCCCTTGCGGCCCCTCCTCCCCTGGGTAGCACGCATGCACTACACGCACACAAGAACAAGAAGCTGCACCACTGGCCTGCGAGTGAGTTCCTCACAGAACTTTGTAAAGCAGTGATGCAGCTTGCCCTGCTTAGGCTGCTTCCAGTGAAGCATATTTTTGAGCGGTGGTCACACCGTCTCCATAGCGTGGCTGTGTGTGTGTGTGTGTGTGTGTGTGTGTCTGTCTGTCTGTATGTAGCCTCTGGTGTATGTAGCCTGAGTACCCTGGGTGACCAGAGAGGTGCTGTTGAGTCTAGTCTGCCCTGAGCATCAACTGCAATAGCAGTGGCGGCCTGAGTGACATACATGCATGCATGTATGCATGTATATTTGTTTTGCTGTTGCGCAGCCTCCACGACCACCGCTCAGTTCACACGGGTGTGATTTTTTAATAATGGATGCATTGAACTAACAGGACGCAAACAAACTACTTTATCCGTCCTGTTATCAGTCATTTCACTCACTGTAAAGCTGAGCTGCGTGATGTGCTCACTGGTCGTCTCCACTCCAGAGGTGGTTTAGATCGCCTTGTAAATCCATGCTTCTGTTTTTTATTAACTACAAACAAGTAGCTATTTGCCGCAAAGTCCTTTGTTTGTTATGTTTTCACCGTTGATGCATGCATGTGTCGTCGCGTATCGCGGTGAAATCGTCGCGTCTATTTCATAATTGGCTTAGTTATAAAACCATGATATTTTTGTTAAGCTAAAATATCGAATAGGATGATATCTGCATTGTAAAATACAGAGTATACTACTGTAAAAAGAAAGCTTAAACTTGTATCATAACAAACTTCCTGACTGCTGTGGTCTTGAGGTAATTTGTTTTCCCCCCAGTTTCTGTTGGTAAGGCATCACAAGATTTCTTTTCATATCTGATAAATACAATAAATAGAGGTGAGGTGTCCTGAACCTTATAAGGACTTCTTGAAGACCTTTTTAATAGCCTACCTCAAGAAAGAAGAAAAAGCCCATTACTGCATCAAAATAATCATCAAACTAGACAATGAAAACTGTCACTCCTTTCAATAACAAGCAGGTAGTTTGTTGCACAGATGTTTTATTTACACCGTCAAACTGTTAAATAATTACAAAAAAGTAGAAAATAAAATATATAAACTGCGGCAGCCAAAAAACATTAGCCAAATTGTTTTGATAATAGACGATCTACAAGCTCACAACACTCAAAAACATTTTATGGGAACCCGTAAAACATTTCTGGGACCCATTTGAATGACCCGACCCATCATCACACCAACTAGTAAATATTTTGAGGTAAAAAATGTTAATTGTTTGATCAAAATATGCTATGAAAATCCTAGATTAGGCTATATCTATCTTTCTATCTGCAGCATAAAAATGAATAGATTATCAATAGAATATATGTGTGTGTTTGTATAATTGTTATTAATAATCATAATAAACCTAAAAACTAGCATAAAACAGTATCGTGATAATATCGTGTATCGTGATACTGCATGAAGAGTATCGTGATAATGATTTTTTCCAGTATCGCCCACCCTTTACATTAATTATTTCTTGTATCTACATGTCTGTGTCTATTTAGAATGAACACAACAATGACATGATACTAAAATGATTTGTCATCCATCTTTCTTTACAAATTTCTGTTATTCCTTGGTCTTTTATGAGATATCCATTATTTGAAGGTCAGCAATGCTACTTTATAGATTATAGCTTCTTAATTGAATGGAAAATTTATGTTTCATTAAACGTATGTATCAGATCACACCGTATCGCATCGAATCGTATCGAATCCAATCGAATCGCATAAAATTCCACAAAATCGAAATCGTATCGAAATTGCACCGAATCGAATCGTATCGAATCGTTCTGTATGTAAGATGTATCGTCTCTGAATCGAATCGTAGCCCATGTATCGGATACGTATTGTATCGCCTTGTAAGGGATGGATACACACCCCTAGTATTTACTTTTGTTATCATTAAACTACACTAGAAAAAAGCCCCTGCGGGGGCCTGGCCCCTTATGTAAAAGTCCCCTGTACTCAAGAGATGGATACAGTCCAGAGGGCAGCTAAGCAATACAAATGTAGGATAGCTCAACATTAAATATGCAGTTTGTTCCAAAATGCAAAATGGTGTAAAATGTTGAGTCTGTAAGATATATACAATAGTTTCAGAAATACAAACCCCTCAGGTACAGGGTGGCCTGCTCTGTTTTGGCTGGGTGGGTTATAATAAGATAGAAAAAAAGCACGTGGACTTCAGTCCAGGCCCGGCCCGTGGCCCGTTTGGTGCCGCTATTTAAAGGCCGAGCCCGGCCCGAAGCCCGTCGCCTTATTATTAATTAATTATTTGTGTGCGTGGCTTTCACTGCTGTGCGCTGCAGCTGCACTCTCAAGGGGAGTCCATACTGTCACAGACCACCGAAATTTGCGTCGGAAAGGTCCAGTTCAACTACAAAATGACATCTCTTGCAACTTCTGAAAAGGATTACTCATAATTTGAGTTCGGAAAGCTGCACGCACGTCAGCAAGTCGAAACTTTCCGACGAAAACTATGGTCGGAGAGGACGGAGACTGAGAGACGTATGTACAGCCCTCTATACTATAGCTGTGCTCGTCTTGCGCTCTGATTAAAAGAAAGAAGTCAACACAACACAACAGCACAGCAAGTAATTACACACACATCACAACGCAAGAAATCTTCCTCCACCCACCGTTTGTTATGTTACTGTATATCTTCACTGCAATTAGATATTGATATTATTGTCGGCTTGCCGCCCGTGGTTTCGCCATCTCGTAAAATACAGAGTATCGTCCAGTACTAAAGAGTAAAGACGCACGCACGCATCCCGTAACTGATACGGGACTCGGGAGGTCGGGGAATCATTACAGGGCGATTTATTTGAGAAATGACGGTGAAATGGGTGAAACTACAGTAGTGCTCCTAATGTTCTAGTCTCGCTGTGTATGTACACGCAGAGTCGCAGAGTAGACTTGTGTGAGTGTGTGAGAAGAAAAGCCGTCGCCCTCGGCTCGTTGCGGCTCTCCATTGGCTAATGTACTCATGTCACGACCAATCTGAGCCGTGTTGCTATAGATACGGATAGAGCCCATAGCCTAGAAGGCTATTAGCCTAGAAGGCTATGGGAGGCAGGCAGGCAGTACTCACTCACACACACACCACACTCCATTCTAAGCGCACACACAGAGACGTCATGTGTGAAATTCACAGCGCGAAATGTTCCGAGCATGGTTCTGAGCCCGGGCCCGGCCCTAGGCCCGTTGGTGAGTTTCTAAAGGCCGGGCCGGGCCCTGGTCGGTCCCGTCGGGCTTGCAGGGCTCTACCCCCCCCCCCCCTGCCCCCCCCCATCTCCTCCATCTCTGCATCTCTGCTTGCAGGCTCTCTCTCTCTCTCTCTCGTATCTCGTGTCTCTCTCTCTCGTACCCCGGACAAAATTAAATAGGTATTAAGGTTGCTCGTTTGTGTGGTGTGACTCCACTCCAGAGACCATGATGCTCCCCCCGGCAGTTGGAGACTTGGAGTGCGTTGTGTTTACGCCCATTTGTGACGTGATTCGCGTCGCCAGACAACTAAGGATTGCGCAATATATGCCGCCTACAGGGCAAAATGTGGCGAAACAATTGTAAACATTTTGGGATTATGAGAAGTAGAGACACATCTGAAGGTTTATAAAGTTGATGTTGGGCAAGGTACATGCGTTATTGATTTTTGTATTATGTTTTTTAGACAATTGAACAACTGCTGAATGTGGAGTTACAGATGGACCAATGGACCAACCAGCATACACACTATTTTTTGGGGCGATACTAATAAAGGTGTGGGATGTCAATACTTTTGTGCGTTTACTCAACTAAATCTTTTTTCATGATTTATTTTTATTATTATTATTTTGTTTTAAACTGATGTCTGCAATGAAATAAATATGCCAGCTCAGCTGATACAGGACACTTAACGCCTGGCTTTGTAGCAGAAAGAAAAAGTTTTATATGATGTCTTTTATTTTCCAGAAATGATTATTTGACAAAGGCCATTCAGAAATAGTGTTTATTCATGAGCCGGGTGAAATTGCGTGGTAGCGAAAATTGCGTAGATGTCAGTCTGTACCTTCTTTGTATTTACCTTGGGATGGAAGGAAATGCAGTTATCGTGCTGGCTCTCTAGTTTCGCGAGCCCAGTGTGACCGCGCCCCAACGCACGTTGATTTTGGCTCAGTGAGTCAGCAAGTCAACGGATTGGAATTAGGCCAGTGTATGCTCTATGTACAAGCTACGCTATCAATCGTGACAGACGTTGGCTGGCTGGCGAGCATATTTATTAGCCTAGCCATAACAAGCATCCACAGTTCTGCCTATGTGAAGTGAGCAGGAATAGCGTTAGCAGCAATAAGACTTCCGGTGCCGATCTCTTCAGAATGAGAGTACCATTAAAGCCATTGAAAAACGTTGAAAAACGAATAATTTTACCATAATATGGAGTGGACGTTACAAATATAGATTATATCTAAACGAACATAAAAATGCAAATTAGGCTACTTTGTAAAAAAGAAAGGTTTGGATAAATGCTGTTCACTGGAGTGCATAGCCTTTACAAATTTGACTCTGGACAGCAGACGGCTCTTGTGTCGCCACTTTGGATATGCACTGATGCACACGTGCGGTGCGGGGAGACCTCCTCTGCCACACCGCACTCTCCGCTAAGCAGGAGAGGTGTATAATCAATTTCTGTTGACTTTCCAGTGCAGCCATTCGCTCAAAAAGTGACATTTTCAGACTCTAGTTGGTGCTGGAGAGCAGACGGCTCTTTGTGTCGCCACTTTGGACACATGCACGCATGCAGGGAGACCACCTCTGCCACACTGCACTCCCTGCTAAGCAGGGGGGTGTAAAATCTTAACCTGTTTCATGTGTTTGTCCTATCTTGGATTACTCCTCAGGAGTTTGGACCTTGTCTGTATTCTTTTATTCTCTGCTAAGCCGGAGAGGTGTATAAAAAAGCGTGGCGGGCCGTCCAGTGCAGCCAGAAAATGTCGAGCGTTTTCTTAAATCATGATAAAATGGGCAGTACAATAGAAAGTGGGTCTCATCCTCCACTAGCCACATAGTCTTTGATTTAATTCTGTTCCAGTTTACCGTCCTGATCCAATACAAAGTGGCAATTTCCCCAAGCAAAACAGTGCACACAGAGATCGCTGGCTCATAGATAGATCACACACAACACATGTTTTCACATTCATACACATTTTAATAGGAGTGACCCTCCTATTAAAATATCCCACCTGAAAATCCTACTTGTCATTCTGTCATCTGGCAGGTCAAGCATTCTGTTCCACAGGTTTATCATATTAATCTTCCACCTAACTTCACACGGTATCCATCCCATGTCTAACCTGACTTTCGCCAGATGGTGGCAGCATTGCGTTGCATTGCTTTACCATCTGGTCTCGGTCCGGCAGAGTTGCTAACACTCGTAAAGTCCCGGGCCGGACCAATCAGCGGCAGCTATGGGCGGGCTCTGAGCGGCTCTGAGCCAATAGAGTCTGATTGCAGACCACGTGGAAACCCAGGAGGCGGATTCTGGGTGCAACGTCATGCAGACAGGCCAATATGAGTGGTTGGAGTTGGCACTCCCAGACTGTGATAGAAACGGCCACATCCAATCACCTGCTACAGAAATTCAAAAAATGGCCCGCCCCTTACATCGAGCCTGTCCGAGAGAGCCCAGATGTAAGGCAGAGCGTTACGCACTGCTGCAACTATCTGGCGAAAGTCAGGTTATCCCATGTCACCATTAAAGCAGATATAGAGTTAGAGTTAGGGAGGGGTTTCGCTCCAGATGACGTATTTCCCGTCGCCATATTCGAGGGACGTCACTTATAATAATAATAATAATAACAAGTGCACTACAACGTTTACACAACCTACTCATGACGATCCTATTACTGTATGTATTGAGATCGATTGTAGTAGGCTACAACAGTTGTCATCAAAATAAACCATATCAAAGTGTGCGCGACATTTCTCTCTCAAAATAACAACTTTTCTATTTCTTATCCTGGTAAACATCATGGGTCTGTCTGACTGACAGACAGCGTCGCTGTTCCTTGTTCAGCCACGCCAGATTTTCTCTTTAAACACAACTGTTTGCTCAATCTCATTGTAGGCTATATCCTATAATATATTCAATAGATATATTTTTATGACAGATTTACTGGCCGCAACCTCCCATGTAATATGTATTAGCCTAGACACTTCAGTCAACTCTGCCACTTGACGCAGATCATCTGAGAGAGAACATTGTGGTCAAGCTAGCATCACTTATCATTGAGAGAGAGAGGTGCGCTTGCTCTAATTATTCAACAGAAGAGAGAGAGAGAGAAATAGTCAAGCTAGCGTCACAACAGAAAGAGAGAGAGAAATGGTCAAGCTAGCATCACTTTGCTTTGAGAGAGAGAGAGGTGCTTTCTCTAACTATCCAACGTTAATCTGACCCTAGACCAGCATAATCATCTCAGTTACACAGCCATTCTATTCGAAAACCATATCAGAAAGAGAGAGAGAGAAATGGTCGAGTGAGCTTCACTTTGTATTGTGAGTAAGACGGGACCTGTTGTCAATGGTGTTGCATTGCCGATTAAAATATAGACCTAATCTCTTTAGGCCTAAGCCTATTTATTAAACCACAATCGAATGTTGTTTACTTGCATAACACTTTTTGAAATTGTATTTTATATTTAGTCACTGGAAAATGTTTCAACATCTGATCTCTCAGTACTGTTGCCTCAAGTTGGAAATGAGAACATATTAATGCTTCAGTGCACTTGTTAAAGCACCAACAATGCAACACTGTCCACCTATTACAAAATTAGAGTGACAGACACCCAAGTTAGAGATAGGAGAAGACGAGTGATCTAAGCCACACACACTCAGCTCTTGTGGAAATCTCCAATTCTGGTCTTCTGTTGTAATTTTTTTTTCTCCAGTCGCCCTGTTGCTATCCGTTTTGTCTTTGGTTAATTGAATTAATTGTTTTGTTGCGACCGTAGGTCGCATTTACTACCAAAACCTCCACGGGCTGTCCGTCTGTGAGTCAGTCCGTCAGTCACACGTCACACTTTTGTCCGGCTCATATCTCCACAACCGTTGCCCCCATCCATGCCAAATTTTGCACACACACTCCTTACCTGCCAAACTACAACCTCCAAGGACCCCCGGAGCTCCAGGGACCCCCAGGTCCCTGGGGGACCCCCAGGTGTAAAAAATGACCACATGTGCAAAAATGACCAAATGACCACCCCAACAGGGCTGCTCACGGGGAATTCCTGGGGACCACCCACTCCTGCTGCTCCAGAACGGATGCAAAAGTGGTGGCGCCCCCAGTGGAGGACCCCCTCCACTGCAGCTCACATAAAATGCCGTAACTCGGGCTAGGAGCGTCCGGGAGAGCCGGGCCCGGTACCTATTCGTCCGCCAAGGCAACGCGGAGACCCCACCCCTCATTTCTCACATGCCCCTCTTCTAGCGCCACCTTCAGGCCGATTTTTAAAACACATTTTTGGACACTGCTCCTACAGATTTTGCCCTAAAATCACGAAACTCACTACACACTATGTCTACACTCATGTCATCAACATGGATCAGGAAGATTTTGGAAAAACACATTTTTGCCCTATTTGTGGAGATAAGTGACCTACGGTCGCTTATCTCCCGATTAGGGAGTCTTACTGGTATTAGATACCTTCTGTGGCCATCTGTTATTTGATTGATTGCGACCGTAGGTCGCATTTACTACCAAAACCTCCACGGGCTGTCCGTCTGTCAGTCCGTCAGTCACACGTCACACTTTTGCCCTGCTCATATCTCCACAACCGTTGCCCCCATCCATGCCAAATTTTGCACACACACTCCTTACCTGCCAAACTTCAACCTCCAAGGACCCCCGGAGCTCCAGGGACCACCCCCAGGTGTAAAAAATGACCAAATGTGCAAAAATGACCAAATGACCACCCCAACGGGGCTGCTCATGGGGAATTCCTGGGGACCACCCACTCCTGGTGCTCCAGAATGGATGCAAAAGTGGTGACGCCCCCAGTGGAGGACCCCCTCCACTGCAGCTCACATAAAATGCCATAACTCGGGCTAGGAGCGTCCGGGAGAGCCGGGGCCGGTACCTATTCGTCCGCCAAGGCAACGCGGAGACCCCACCCCTCATTTCTCACATGGCCCTCTTGTAGCGCCACCATGAGGCCCATTCTTGCAAAACACATTTTTGGACACTGCTCCTAACATTTTGGCCCTAAAATCACGCAAATCGGTACACAGTATGTCTACACTCATCCCATCAACATGAATCTGTCCCATATAGCGCCACCTTCAGGCCGATTTTTAAAAACACATTTTTGGACACTGCTCCTACAGCTTTTGCCCTAAAATCACGAAAATCACTACACAGTATGTCTACACTCATGTCATCAACATGGATCAGGAAGATTTTGGAAATAAGCCCTATTTGTGGAGATAAGCGACCAACGGTCGCTTATCTCCCGATTAGGGAGTCTTACTGGTTGAATACTTTAATCAGTACACATGTACACACATGTACACAGCCAGCCAACAAAGTCGTAGCTATTCAATGTACACTTACCAGTTTCCACTAGTCTGGTGGTTGTAAAATGGTTCTATATGCTCCTGTAGAACCCCCGAGTATGTATGCAATCACTCTAGTTTAGTAAAAACACGTTTTAATCAAGATCGCACGGAGAAGAACTGCATTACCCATACTGCTAAACATGTACATCCCGTGAATTCGACGTCTGTGATTGGTCTAGCTTCTTCTTCTTTTACATATCTTGCGGTTACCGCGGAAGTAGCTACTGCCCCCTGTCTTCCCAGCGGATTATTGCACTTTAGCAGAACTCCGTGAGCGATCGTCTTTCTTTTACAAATATGATGCACTGTGTTAAGGATGGCGATAAGAGCGTCCACAGAGATGACAATCACTACATGTCAGGCCATATGCTGGCCTGGAAAGCTAAACTGAGCGTGATTTAAGGGCTATATTTCAGGAAACAAGTGTCATTCGCAATGCATTCTGGGAGTGTAGTTTCCGCAATTTTAAAAATAATGATGTACACAGTCTTGTACCCTGCCCTTTTTTTCAGCTTTCTAATTAATCTTTGCATTAAAAAAAAATGTGAATATGTTCATGATTCCTCTCCAGCCGAAGTGGCTTTGTCCAAGGCTTAAAAACGTTTAAATAAATACTTTATGAAATGTCTATGGAAGAAATGAATGCGGAAAACGCTTCCGACACCAGAGTGAGGACGGGGTGGGGCTTCAATAGCCCCATATAGAACCTCACCCGACGGGTGAGGTTCTATATGGGGCTAGGGCTTCAACTACGATGCTCTATAGGAGAAAATATCTAATATCCCTCTCATGCACACTTACACCTTTAAGTACCTGAATCCCAAACTCCAGAGGAGTATTCCAAGATAGGACAAACACATGAAACATTTTTTGATTTCCATCAATACAGGCCTAAATACTCAATTCCTCATTCCCACATATTAGCCTAGCTCTAGTCCATCGCGTCACCTCCCGGTGACGAGGTGACGCGATGGACCAGAGCTAATATTAGCCATAGGCTACTCCCAGCCGTTTGCCTTTGCCAAGTAAAAACGGCACTTTTTGAGCGAATGGC
Organism: Nannobrachium achirus; assembly: GCF_963921795.1. NCBI lineage: Eukaryota > Metazoa > Chordata > Actinopteri > Myctophiformes > Myctophidae > Nannobrachium > Nannobrachium achirus. The sequence goes on along the minus strand of NC_137824.1, from coordinate 60,359,518 downwards.
TGCACTGGAAAGCCAACAGAAATGTATTTTATACCTCTCCTGCTTATTAAGCAGGAGAGGTTTTCTTGTTTTCTTGTTTATTGTTAAGCTGCCTGCTTAACAATAAATGTTGTTGTAAAAGATACCCACTAAGCAATTTGGGGGTTAAAAAGCGTTCAAATGACGTCTTCGCCGTAACCGGACGTTTAGCTAGATCCGGTCTGTGACGAGTTAAATTTTAAAGTTTTTTCAACGTCTATACATAGCCTAGACATTGAAATACCGTCATTTAAACGACTACATTTCGCCATTAGCGGCCGCCGAAAGTAGTGAAAATGATGGCAGCCAGCAGGATTTAAAAACACAATTTCTTGGTTTTGAGATCCTGTAACCTTTACATCGTACCGCAGCTGATTGAATTTATACCGCATTTTATTGCTGTTCATATTTGACATAGGTAGCTACCCAGATTCGTACTCACGATCTTCTACATACCAGACCCAAATACTAACCGCTAGACTAGGACCACTGATCTAAGTGAGGAAGTATGCACTATGCCTCCCGCTGTTCGTTTTAGGTCGGTGCATTTTGCTTGACAAGGCAAACTAACTTTATATTGATACATATTATAAAACGATTTTATTTAATCATTATCATTGAATGGTGGGGTACGTGGGGATGTGGGGAGAGTCGAACAGCCGTACGTGTTTGTGTTTATATTGCTGTCAGAATGAATGTAACTCAGAGAAGTAATAGCCTATGCTGTCAGCACCACGGCATTATTTATTACACTTTTTTATTTATTACAGAATTTTTCAAAGGACTTATTGCCCAGCTTTTTATAGACGGATAAAAGACGTGCAATGACCAGAAAACTGCTCAGTGGATGCAAACTACAACTATTAAGGTAGAACCGGGAGATCTAATAATTTCAAGCTATACTGTTAGCATCCGATAATGAACAACCTGATAAAAATGTATTTAAAAAAGAGATGGTCTAACACACGTTTGTCCTAAACGGTGATAGGCTATCGTTTAAATGGAAGCGTTCAGATGACGGCTACAACTAAACTAGAGTTGCCAACCCTCACGCAATGAGCGTGAGACTCACGCAAATGACCCTCTTCTCACGCTCTCACGCCACACATCGTATTTCTCACGCCGTCATATCACCAGCCGTCACAAAGTGGAAAACTGCGTCAACTCAAGTGTCACTGAGACATCCACTTCGGCCGCGATTTGAGCAATTAAAGGGCTTAAAATAATGTATCTGATTCTGAAGTAATGATTAGATGCGTGATCATGCGTCGCTGTGTGTGCGTGAGCGTCTAGTGTGAGGAACGCTGCGTGCACGTTCCTGCGCACATCATTCTCTACAGTAAGATCGACAGGCGACAGGAGGATCTACACAACATTAATCAACACGTCCAAAATGCCCATTGCTTAGTCCTACTAGCAGGCAGTTTAAATGAGGAGGGACTTTTGGATGGATGCGTGTGCAAAAAGAACAGATCTTCAAGCAAAAGACGTGTTACTTGCAGCTTAATGTAAACATTTATCCATAATTTTCTCATCCTAGTAAAGCCAGATAAAAGTATCAAACTCCCTGTAAAATGCAACAGAATACAGGAAATAACATCTACTCTTTTAATTTTTTTCTGGGGGAGGACCCCCAGACCCCCCACCAAAATGATCCACATTAGGCTATAGGCTATTAACTACGTTTCTGCCCTCTTTAATAATGAATTACATATTCATTATTGAGGGTTATTAGATTTGGAGAATTAAATAACACCCACCCAGTGCAATACTGTACCTGGTTGGTGTAATAGTGACTCCAAGGGTCGATAAAATTATAATAATAACCAAAATGATTGTAATATTTGTTGAACATATAGGGCCTATATATCATTTTTTATATTTCTTTTGCGGCACCAAAGCGCCCCCCCCCCCCCTCTCAAAAAAAAGAAAAATCTCACTCTTAGGTTTTCCTGAAAGTTGGCAGCCCTTTTGGCTCTTAAAATTACTTTAGTCCAATATTTGAAACCCAGGTGCATGTGCATATTAAAGCTGTTTTTGTAATCAACAAGTATGGAATAATGGATTAAATGTAATCAGCTACAATCGGTCTATAGACAGACTAACGATAGACGGTTCAAATGAGGGCTAACCCTAGACCATAGGTCTAGATGACGGCTGGTGTTTACTGGGTACACTTTACCAACCTGTAACAGCAGCGTTGTAACAGGCGATCCAAACGAGATAAACCATCCATGACTTCAGAGTCCACAGAGTGACTTGGAAGGAACAATGAGACACAGAGCGACCCGCCATCTTGTCTCTTCCTGCTCCTCCGTGAAGAGTTAGCAGCATTACAGTTGTTTAACTGGAAATAAAACTGACTGTACTTTACATTCGGTTTCATCCACCGTGGATTTCTTCATCCACCGAGTGATAGACTGTGAAGTGAGCAGCATTAGCTTAGAAGCAATAAGACTTCCGGTGGCCGATCTCTTCAGAATAAGAGTATCCCTGAGGCAATTGAAAAATGTTGAAAAACGAGTAATTGTCCCATGATATGGCACATTCAAAATATAGATTAATTAAACGAACATACACAATGCTTATTATGTTCCTGGGACATGTCACAGCATAGGCATAAAATAGGGCTAAAGTTCTTAATGTGTGTATTGCAATATTATAATTAACATCTGCAAAGTAGGCCCTACCTAAAAATTTAAAATAAATTGTTGTGGAAAAGTACAGTATTTGGAACCGAGGTGTAATGGAGTAGAAGTATAAGTATTTCAAACTGGAAATACTCATTAAAGTAGCCTACACATAACTCAAAATTGTACCTAAGTACATAGGTAGCTACTTTACACCACTGGCAGAAGGTGCTATAAGTGTGGCAATTATCACATTGTGGTCAGAAGTTGGTATGGAAAATGTGCTTTAAAATACCCAGTTTAAATCGGTAAAAACGTGTTCGGGCACAACAACAACAAGTAGGTCGGGAGTGGCTTATTGTCGGTATCAGCCGGTAACACGCGGGAGTCTGTCCCCGTTACAATGCGCAAGACCCCTGGGAGATGGACCGCTGAGGTGGAGCGCCACACCTACCATCAGCTCCCAGTACTTGCCGCACGACTTGCCAAGCCGTGCTACTCATACGCTGAGTTGGCAGTGCCCGGAATCGAACCCATGACCTTGCGGTACAAAGGCGAGAGCTCTACCGACTGAGCTACCCGGGCACCAGTATTTAAGCGTGTAAGAACCAAAATCATTAAAACCTGTTCAATGAGTTGTTGTGACCAGGGGGGCGCTGTGCGCTATATAAGGGTCAAGTCCATGGGCATTGGGAGGTTTTGACCCGGAAGTAGGGTGACCAGATGTCCCCCTTTGCGAGGGACAGTCCCACATTTCCATGACTATTCATCAAAGCATTTATTAGCAACGTAAGTAATAATTTGCTATTACCCCCCTGCCCGTCCCACATTGTCCCACACAAGTGGTACTTCTGTCCCTCAAATGAACAGTTTGGATCTGGTCACCCTACCCGGAAGGGCTAACGGTTTTTGACCGCAAGTTACCTGCTGTGTTTTAAAGGACCAGGTCTGGGACAAATTCATTAATTCACTGAAGTTGCTTATGGAACCCTAATGATTTCTGCACGGTGGAGTAATAGCAGGGGCGTCACACCGAATTCTGGGCCCTGGGTACAAGGATTCACTGCGGGCCCCCCAAGAATGTTAACTGTTGAAAAATAGTAGATGCTGCGAGCTTGTATACCTGCTATTTTTGAAAAATCGTGAAAATGTGTGCAAGAAACCTATGTCAAGGACCCCCAAGATGATATGTATTTGGCCACGGACCCCGATCTCAAAATATTCAGTTCCAGGGACCACCCAGAAGCAGAATTTGAGTTAGAAATGTTTGCTTAAAAAAATACATATATTCAAAGATTTTCACACACTTTCACAACTTTTCAAAAATAGCAGATCTACAAGCTCGCAGCGCGGCACTCGGTGCCGCGCTGCGAGCTTGTATATCTGCTATTTTTCAATAGATAAAGTTATAAGGGCCCCTCCTCCACCTTGGGCCCCAGTAACTCAGTCCCACTTTCCTACTCCTTGTGACGCCCCTGAGTAATAGACCCGTTTCTTGTTTACAAACATTGAGACTAAATGCACGGTAGCCAGATAAGTCGCCCTCTTTCAAAGTCGCCCCAAACTCGTTTCCCAACGGGTCTGTGGCCTTAAGCTAGATGCAGAATAGACTAAAATCAAATATTTGCTTCTGGGGGTCCCTGGAACAAAATATTTTGTGATGGGGGTCCGTAGCAAAATACATATCATTCTGGGGGTCCTTCACATGACAAAGTTTGAGAAACACTGATGGCAACATACGTTCTTTTCAGAAAACTGTTATGATTTAGAAGACATTTGTAGAATGTGCCTATCAGTGGTTAAGGACCCCTTAACATCTGGTCTAATCTGCATCTAGCTTAAGGCCACAGACCCGTTGGGAAACGAGTTTGGGGCGACTTTGAAAGAGGGCGACTTTTCTGGTATTCAAATCACAGCTGAATGTATCATGTAACCAGTAAGACTCCCTAATCGGGAGATAAGCGACCGTAGGTCGGTTATCTCCACAAATAGGGCAAAAATATGTTTTTCCAAAATCTTCCTGATCCATGTTGATGACATGAGTGTAGACATACTGTGTAGTGATTTTCGTGATTTTAGGGCAAAATCTGTAGGAGCAGTGTCCAAAAATGTGTTTGTAAAAATCGGCCTGAATGTGGCGCTATATGGGACAGATTCATGTTGATGGGATGAGTGTAGACATATATATACTGTGTACCGATTTGCGTGATTTTAGGGCAAAAATTGTAGGAGCAGTGTCCAAAAATGTGTTTTGCAAGAACTGGCCTCATGGTGGCGCTAGAAGAGGGCCACGTGAGAAATGAGGGGTGGGGTCTCCGCGTTGCCTTGGCGGACAAATAGGTACCGGCCCCGGCTCTCCCGGACGCTCCTAGCCCGAGTTACGGCATTTTATGTGAGCTGCAGTGGAGGGGGTCCTCCACTGGGGGCGTCACCACTTTTGCATCCGTTCTGGAGCAGCAGGAGTGGGTGGTCCCCGGGAATTCCCCGTGAGCAGCCCTGTTGGGGTGGTCATTTTTGCACATTTGGTCATTTTTTACACTTGGGGGGTCCCCCAGGGTCCCTGGAGCTCGGGGGTCCTTGGAGGTTGTAGTTTGGCAGGTAAGGAGTGTGTGTGCAAAATGTGGCATGGATGGGGGCAACGGTTGTGGAGATATGAGCAGGGCAAAAGTGTGACGTGTCACTCACGGACGGACATTTTTTTACACCTTGGGGTCCCCCAGGGACCTGGGGGTCCCTGGAGCTCCGGGGGTCCTTGGAGGTTGTAGTTTGGCAGGTAAGGCGTGTGTGTGCAAAATTTGGCATGGATGGGGGCAACGGTTGTGGAGATATGAGCAGGGCAAAAGTGTGACGTGTGACTGACTCACTCACTCACTGACGGACGGACGGACAGCCGGTGGAGGTTTTGGTAGTAAATGCGACCTACGGTCGCAATCAATTCCCACCAATCCCCAAACCTGTTGTTTTGGGGAGCGCTGGTTTCATTGGCTAATTTTGGTACTGACCTGCGCACGCATCTAATTCTTATCAGTGTAACGTGGACCAGAAACCCGTCCATAAATGTACCCTATATTGCATGAAGAAGCTGCCTGCATCGTTTCTTTTAAACATTGATACACACAGCGAAGTTGAACAAGCAGTACGGTATTCTATCAACCAGATCAACAGTGCGTCAGCCAGGTCCAGCTACGGGTCAACTCCTCGGTAGCTCAGTAAGAGGCCGAGCTCCCTTAATAAAGCGATTTAAAAATACATACGTCGTAAATGTATTCTTTAAAATAAATGTAGGTCTACGTTCTTTAGAAACATTAATTAATGTAATTTTATTTTGAAGGTGACCGGATGTCTTTTATTCACCACCTCTTAAACCGGAAGTCCTTATATTCGCCAATTTCGTGAAACTGGCGAAAATAAGCTGGCGAAAATATGGATATCTCTTCAGAATAAGAGTACCCCTCAGCCAATTGAAACATTTTGAAAAACGATACATTTTCCCATGATATGCACATTCCAAATATAGATTAAGCATTTTCACGAACATACACAATGTTAATTATGTTTCTGGGTAAAAAAAAAAAAAAAGTTTTAATAACATAAAACAACTAGAAATACTGTTCCTTCGAAACAGTGTGGGCTCGATTCCAACCCAACAAATAGGATACTTTAAGGTACTGTAAGGTACAGTACCCTACAGTATTGTACTGTACCTTACTATACTGTACTGCACCTTACTGTACTGTACTGTACTGTACTGTACTGTAACTTACTGTACTTTACTGTACTCTACTGTACTTTACCTTACTGTACTTTACTGTACTCTACTGTAACTTACTGTACTTTACTGTACTCTACTGTACCTTACTGTACTGTACTTAACTGTACTCTACTGTACCTTACTGTACTGTACTGTACCTTACTGTACTGTACCTTACTGTACTGTACTTAACTGTACTCTACTGTACCTTACTGTACTATACTGTACTGTACTCTACTATGCCGTACTGTAACTTACTGTACTGTACTCTACTGTACCTTACTATACTGTACTTTACTGTACTCTACTGTACCTTACTGTACTGTATTGTACTTTACTGTACTGTACTTTACTGTACACTACTGTATCTTGCTGTACCTTACTGTGCTGTACGTTACTGTACTTTACTGTACTTTACTGTACACTACTGTACTGTACTGTACCTTACAGTACTGTACTTTACTGTACTCTGCTGTACCTTACTGTACTTTACTGTACTCTACTGTAACTTACTGTACCTTACTGTACTGTACTTTACTCTACTCTACTGTACCTTACTGTACTTTACTGTACTCTACTGTACCTTACTGTACTGTACCTTACTGTACTGTACTTTACTGTACTCTACTGTACCTTACTGTACTATACTGTACTGTACTCTACTGTGCCGTACTGTACCTTACTGTACTGTACTCTACTGTACCTTACTATACTGTACTTTACTGTACTCTACTGTACTGTACTCTACTGTACCTTACTGTACTGTATTGTACTTTACTGTACCTTACTGTACTGTACTCTACTGTACCTTTCTGTACTGTACCTTTCTGTACCTTACTGTACTTTACTGTACTCTACTGAACCTTACTGTACTTTTACTGTACTCTACTGAACCTTACTGTACTGTACATATTCTATGTGTTCTAGATCTACATTTTTGATTCTGTGTTTGGGAACCAGCAATTGTCAAATGGACTCCAACTGTAGTGGAGTATATTGAGTGCATATACTGTAGGCTAACAATCCCAGATCACATCTGTCCTCCACTATGTCTATAACCAAGGCGTTCTTCTATGTGGCCACTCCAGACTGAGGAGTGGAGCATGGCTTTTATTGTGTTTGTGGATCTGACTTGGAAATGCATTGGTTTTGATATCTCCCTGACAACCAACAACAACCACTAATATGGCTGACTGTCCCTGCGGGCTCTAGGATATATGGCTATGGGATTTACATCCCATCGCCCGGACTTGATTCTTGATCACAGCTGTGTAATCAGTAGAGTGGAGAGGGACATTTATTTATAGTTTTAACTATAACTATAGTTTTATACATCACACAGCTTAGACATTTGGATCAAATCAGAGAGCAGACCTGTGTGAACGCAATGATATAGATAGCATATCTGAAGTGTGAACACTGCAGCCACAGCGCCTTAACATAAACATGGGTCTATTATCCTTCTCTCCACTCACTAAACCCATTGGAAATGCATTGGGTGCTTAAAGTTAAACATTTTTATTTTTTTATATTTATACTACAAAACATTTCAAAACCAAAAGTACAAGCACACGTGTCCTCAGTAAGCTGAACACATAAAAATTTGAATGGTGTTGAAAGGTGTAAGCGTTTAAGAGATGAAGCGCGCCAAAGTTTTGAGGATACTGACTAGTATAGTATAGAAATAAATAATGAAGATAACATACGTGTGCTCGCCTTCCAGGCGAGCCCACAATTATAAATTATGCTGTTCACTGGAGTGCATGGCCTTTACAAATTGGACTCTGGACAGTAGACGGCTCTTTGCGTCAGCACTTTGAACACATGCACGCGTTCAGGGAGACCTCCTCTTCCACCCCACACTCTCCGCTAAGCCAGAGAGGTGTACATTTTTTTTGTGATGGCCGTTCAGTGTGGCCAGATATAGAAAAAGTCCCATTTTCAGACTCTAGTGGACGCTAGACGGGAGGCGGCTCTTTGCGTCAGCACTTTGAACACACGCACGCGTTCGGGGAGACCTCCTCTACCACACTACACTCTCCGCTAAGCCAGAGAGGTGTAAAATCAATTTCTGTTGGCTTTCCAGTGCAGCCACCTGCTCAAAAAAGTGAAATTTTCAGACATTTTCAAACTCTAGTTGGCGCTGGAGAGCAGACGGCTCGCTGCGTCGGCACTTTGAACACACGCACGCGTTCGGGGAGATCTCCTCTATCACACCACACTCTCCGCTAAGCGGGAGAGGTGTGAAATCTATTTCTGTTGGCTTTCCAGTGCAGCCACTCGCTCCAAAAAGTGACATTTTGACGCCCAATGTCAATGTGAATCACCCACTGACGGTGATTGCTCGTGAGATAATGGGTGGGTGGGTCAGGCCTGGAATTTCGTCATTTTAGGGGCAAGACCACTTGGCCTTTGGTGTTGTCCATTGCTTGAGGGCACAAAGGCCAAATGCCAGGGCAGGAAGGCCATCAAATAAAACGCAATAGTCAATTGAAAGAATTTGTTGAATTTAAGGTAAATTAATTATGGTATTTACAACCTGATCGATGCTCAGCCCTGCCACCAATCAAAGTCACTGGATTGGTATAAAGATGGGGTCCATGAGTTAAGATTTCATAATCTCAACAAAAGACAATACATGACAAGAAAGAGACACAGGTGTCTACTGTCTACTGATGAGAAAGTGTTACAGTCAAAATGTCACTTTTTGAGCGGGTGGCTGCACTGGAAAGCCAACAGAAATAGATTTTACACCTCTCCTGCTAATAGCGGAGAGTGTGGTGTGATAGAGCAGGTCTCCCCGAACGCGTGCGTGTGTTCAAAGTGCCGACGCAGCGAGCCGTCTGCTCTCCAGCGCCAACTAGAGTTTGAAAATGTCTGAAAATGTCACTTTTTGGAGCGAGTGGCTGCACTGGAAAGCCAACAGAAATTGATTTTACGCCTTAAACTTTTTGTATATCTGGCACACTGGACGGCCAGCAAATATTTTTTTTACACCTCTCTGGCTTAGCGGAGAGTGTGGTGTGGAAGAGGAGGTCTCCCCGAACACGTGCGTGTGTTCAAAGTGCCGACGCAAAGTGCCGCCTCCCGCCCAGCACCCAGTAGAGTCCGAAAATGGCACTTTATTTGTAGATCTGCTATTTTCAGAGCCCAGCATGTTGTTAAATAATAGACGCTTTTAATTTATTACTGGTATTGTATCTCACCTGCACAATCATTATCTCTATCTCCATTATCTCCATTATTATCTCTAGCATATTTTGTTGTTGTTTTATCACTTTATTTGCTTACATTAATTTTACATAGCAACCTGGCCTAGACATGCACAGAAATTAACATGATATCCAGATAAAGTGCAAAACAGGATCAGAAATTCATCTGATAACAGCGATGGCAGTGGTGGAAAAAAAGTACTCATATGTTTAACTTAAGTAAAAGTATCAATACTGCAATATAGAAAAAACAAGTAAAAGTCTGGAATTCAAAATGAAATTGATTAAAAGTATGAAAGTATTGCCATCAAAATATATATACACTTTACTATACTTAAATATACTTTATACCAAACGTAAAAGTAAAAAAATAGCAGATCTACAAGCTCACAACATGTCACGATGCGACACATTGTGAGCTTGTAGATCTGCTATTTTCAAATAGCCTAGGTATTAAATAGGCCTAAAGTTGTATTGCAATAAAACATCTGCAAAGTAACTAGTAGCCTAACTCAAGCTTAAAAATAAATTGAAGTGCACCAGTATAAGCAATTTAAAAATACACACATCGTAAATGTATTATTTTAAATAAATGTACGGTCTTTACAAACATTAATTACTGACATCTTATTTTGAAGGTCTTATATTTGCCGTCTCCTACACCGGAAGTCCTATATTCGCCAGTTTCACGTTGCTGACTTGCATGCATGTGACTTGCGTATAACTCAATGGGGTGGATGTGGTTACTGCTTTCAGACTGAACCAATATGGATCGGATTTGAAACCACCTCTGGATTTGGTTTTTCAAAATCGGATTTCATGTGATCTGCATGTGAACTGTCTGGATTTAGACTGGGGTGCCAACTTCACAGAGGTCTAATACCTGTGTAAAACAATATTTACTAAGTTGCCATGTTAAGGCCTACACCTGTGCAGTGGTGTAAAGTAACTAAATAGATGTACTTAAGTACTGGACTGCCTTAAGTGCAATTTTAAATTACTTTTACTTTACTCTTACTGGAGTATTTGCTACTCCACTACATCTCAAAGACAGATATTTCAATTTTATTCCAATACATTTATTTGAAAATAGTTTATTTTCAAATTAAATTATTGTGAGATGCCGTGGGCTTGGTTGGGCTTGGTGAGCCCAGACTTATTTAGCTACACACACGAGCGCCTCACATGCACGCACATGAATCACCACGTCACAAATTTAGAGGGGCACCACTTCTAAAATCCATATCACACCACTGGCCGTGCTGCTATATTGCTATATTATATCCTACAGCCTACTTTGAATGTGATTGATAGCCTACTTTTTCTACCACCGCACATGGCATTATTTGGAAATGCACATCAGTCAATCTTCAAGCTCACAACGCGGCGCTGTGTGCTTGAAGATCTGCTATTTTCATGTTAAGAGTGAGAAAAACAGAGAGACAACAAATTGAACACGGGCAACTCTAGCAGCCAGGTAGCCCTGAATGGACGTCTTGCATAAAGCTATAGAGGGCGCTAACTCACTTGAGCCGGGACGGTTTCAGTACTTCCGGTTTTTCCGGTTTTCTATTTTCACATTTTTCTACTTTTATCACTTGACAAAAGACTTATTATTTGGGGCGCCCGGTGGCCTACTGGTCTAAGCGCATACCATATAGGCATTGATGCCTGGCGGCGTCGCCGGTTCGATTCCCGATCCGGATGACCTTTGCCGTAAGTCTCTCCCCATCCCTCCCCCCGTTTCCTGTCAGTCTGCTGTACTATCCAATAAAGGCATAAAAGCCCCCAAAAAATACGTTTTATTTGGATGCTTCATCTTTTTACCGTTCGTTTTTTTATGTTAGTGTTGTCATCGTTTTTTATTTATAAAGGGAAACGTATGTGTGCTCATACACACAGCTCTACACATCACAGCAGAGCAGACAGACAGACAGACAGACAGACAGACAGACAGACAAACAGACAGACAGAGAGGTACGGTAATTCTATATTATTATCATAAAATGCAGCAATCTATCTAATACAACGTTTGTTAAATATTATGTGCTTAGCAGCAGTGTCTTTAAGGTTTTGGGTCTTTACTTTATTTGATGTAAATATGACTTTCGCATTTGAACTGTCTGCGGCGGAACTCACTATATAAATAATAATTGTATATTTGAGACAATTATGATTTTGTACAACTTTTACCTGAATATTACGCTAAAAGCTATCTTGCATACCTATAATACATGTATTATTTCCTGCATTTAAAAAGAAGTCTGACAGAGTTATTATTATTAGTATTATCATCTATGGGAATATTTTCCCTTATTTGGTTCGCTTCTTGTCAATAGTAAAACAAAGGTTTGTGCATCCAGGATTTGAAATGTTACCTCTAACCAAATAATTGAAACAACACCTTAGGTCTAAGTAGGAAACAGGCCTTAAATAATAAATCCAGTGCACTCAACTACTGGCACGCATTTAAGTAAGGTGGTGGGCATTAAACATGGTGATTATAGTCATTGATTACTATTAGGGTTGTTCATAATCAAGGTGCTATGATTGGGACCGGTGTGACCATTGTGATGGAAGCCTGTTAGATACCAGACGAGTACCTTACGCAGTAGGCTAAGTACATTTCTATGATTGGGTCAGTGATGACTCATTAGATTAGGAATAGACCCCGGTCAGGGTACTAAAGTATCGTTAGATTTTCAATAGGAATTCAATTTTAAAAAATCATTTTTCTCTCAATTTTCTAATTTTCTTGCTCCCCATAAAATCAAATATTGGTTCATTTTTCCAATTTTCTAGCTTGCAAAAAAATCAGGAAAATGCTTCAATTTTTTAAATGTGTGATTCATATTTGTCATTATTTGATTTGGAACCGACAAAGGAAAAACATCTTTAAAAAAGGTATTTTTCATTTTTTTACCACATTACGAATATCAAAAAATTGACCAATTTTTCAAATTTTCTAGCTTGCAAAAAAATCAGGAAAATGCTTCAATTTTTTAAATGTGTGATTCGTCTTTGTCATTATTTGATTTGGAACCGACAAAGGAAAAACATCTTTAAAAAGGTATTTCTTAATTTCTTACCCCATTACAACAATCAAAAAATGGGCCCATTTTTCCAATTTTCTAGCCCACAAAAAAATCAGGAAAATGCTTAAAATTTGCTCAATTTTTTGAATGTGTGATTCATATTTTGGCATTATTTGATTTGGAACCGACAAACAAAAAATAGGCCCATTATTCAATTTTCAAGTCCAGGAAAGAAATCGTCATCATGAATGTCACGTGACCACGTGTCAAGTCACATGGTACACAACTTCAAAATAAAAGCTGTAGGCTAGTCTAACATCCAAGTAATAGGATCAACATGCAGGCAGGCAGGGGGTCCATGAGGGGTTTACAAGGGGGTCCATGGCTGGTTCCCAAAGTGTGGTTTGGGGACCCCCAGGGTTTCTATGGCTGGTTCACAACAGCCTGGTACACGTACAGCCATGGCTGGTTCCCAAAGTGTGGTTCGGGGACCTCTGGAGGTCCATGACGGATTTCCAAGGGGGTCCATGGCTGGTTCTCAAAGTGTGGTTCGGGGACCTCTGGGGGTCCCTGAGGGGTTTCCAAGGGGGTCCATGGCTGGTTAGCAATAAGTGTGTTTAATTGCGACCGTAGTAGGTCGCAGTTACTTTTACACTCTCTACTATCCAAACCTCCACCAGCCGTCAGCCTGTCCTTCCCTCCGTCACGTCACTCGTCGCACGTCACACTTTCCCCCTACTCATATCTCCGCCACCGTTGCCCCGATCCATGCCAAAATTTCCATACAAACTCCTTGCCTGCCAAACTACAACCTCGAAGGACCCCCGGAGCTCCAGGGACCCCCAGGTCCCTGGGGGACCCCCAGGTGTAAAAAATGACCAAATGTGCAAAAAAGACCACCCCAACGGGGCTGCTCACGGGGAATTCCCGGGGACCACCGACTCCTGGTGCTCCAGAACGGATGCAAAAGTGGTGGCGCCCCCAGTGGAGGACCCCCTCCACTGCAGCTCACATAAAATGCCTTAACTCGGGCTAGGAGCGACCGGGAGAGCCGGGGCCGGTACCTAGACCCCACCTCTCATTTCTCATATGGCCCTCTTCTAGCGCCACCATGAGGCCGATTCTGCAAAACACATTTTTGGACACTGCTCCTAAAATTTTTGCCCTAAAATCACACAAATCGGTACACAGTATGTCTACACTCATGTCATCAACTTGGATCTGTCCCATATAGCGCCACCTTCAGGCCGATTTTTTAAAACACATTTTTGGACACTGCTCCTACAATATTTGCCCTAAAATCACGCAAATCGCTACACAGTATGTCTACACTCATCTCATCAACATGGATCTGTCCCATATAGCGCCACCTTCAGGCCGATTTTTTAAAACACATTTTTGGACACTGCTCCTACAGATTTTGCCCTAAAATCACGCAAATCGCTACACAGAGACACTGCTCCTACATATTTTGCCCTAAAATCACGCAAATCGGTACACAGTATGTCTACACTCATCTCATCAACATGGATCTGTCCCATTTAGCGCCACCTTCAGGCCGATTTTTTTAAACACATTTTTGGACACTGCTCCTACAGATTTTGCCCTAAAATCACACAAATCGCACAGTATCTCTACAGTCATGTAATCAAAACGCATCTGTCCCATCCAGCGCCACCATCAGGACGATTTTGGTAAAACAAACTTTTGGCCTTTTTGTGGAGATAAGCGACCAACGGTCGCTTATCTCCCGATTAGGGAGTCTTACTGGTAGTGTAATAGGTGAAATAGTGTAATAGTGCATTCTTATCAAAACCTCCACCAGCTGTCTGTCAGTCTGTCAGTCAGTCTGTCAGTCAGACTTTCAGTCACACTTTTGCCCTTCTCATAGTGGTTTTGGCTGCCAAACCACTACCCCATTTCTCCCTCTTCTAGCGCCACCATGAGTTCTTGCAAAACACATAATTTTTTGGACACTGCTCCTACAAATTCTGCCCTAAAATCACGTAAAGCGGTACACATTATGTCTACACTCATGTCATCAGCATGGATCTGTCCGAGATAGCGCCACCATCAGGGCATCCTTTGCGTGATTTTACGGCAAAATCTGTAAAAGCAGAGTCCAAAAATGTGTTTGAAAAATCGCCCTGATGGTGGCGCTATCTTGGACAGTGTAGACATACTGTGTACCGCTTTGCGTGATTTTAGGGCAAAATTTGTAGGAGCAGTGTCCAAAAATGTGTTTTGCAAGAAGCGGTTGTGGTTTGGCAGGCAAGGAGTATGTGTGCAAAATTTGGCATGGATCTGGGCAACGGTTGCGGAGATATGAGCAGGGCAAAAGTGTGACGTGTGACAGACAGACAGACAGACTGACTGACTGACGGACGGACGGACTCACAGCTGGTCGAGGTTTTGATAGTAACTGCGACCTAACGGTCGCAATAACATTTATGCTATTTCAATATTACAAGTAATGCACTATTACACTATTTCACCTATTACACTACCAGTAAGACTCCCTAATCGGGAGATGTATACACAAAGAGGGCTGTAACTGCCATTGGTTCCTAGTTGTGTGGGCAATGTGTAGACATACTGTGTACCGATGTGCGTGATTTTAGGGCAAAATCTGTAGGAGCAGTGTCCAAAAATGTGTTTTGCAAGAATCGGCCTCATGGTGGCGCTAGAAGAGGGCCATGTGAGAAATGAGGGGTGGGGTCTCCGCGTTGCCTTGGCGGACGAATAGGTACCGGCCCCGGCTCTCCCGGACGCTCCTAGCCCGAGTTACGGCATTTTATGTGAGCTGCAGTGGAGGGGGTCCTCCACTGGGGGCGCCACCACTTTGGCATCCGTTCTGGAGCAGCAGGAGTCGGTGGTCCCCGGGAATTCCCCGTGAGCAGCCCCGTTGGGGTGGTCATTTGGTCATTTTTGCATATTTGGTAATTTTTTACATCTGGGGGTCCCCCAGGGACCTGGGGGTCCCTGGAGGTCCGGGGGTCCTTGGAGGTTGTAGTTTGGCAGGCAAGGAGCGTGTGTGCAAAATTTGGCATGGATCGGGCCAACGGTTGCGGAGATATGAGCAGGGCAATAGTGTGACGTGTGAGGTGTGACAGACAGAGGGACAGACAGACAGACAGACGGACAGTTTGTGCAGGCTGTGATAGTAAGTAGCGACCTACGGTCGCAATTACACTTATTGCTAACCAGCCATGGACCCCTTTGGAAACCCCTCAGGGACCCCCAGAGGTCCCCGAACCACATTTATTGCTAACCAGCCATGGACCCCCTTGGAAATCCGTCATGGACCTCAAGAGGTCCCCGAACCACACTTTGGGAACCAGCCATGGCTGTACGTGTACCAGGCTGTTGTGAACCAGCCATAGAAACCCTGGGGGTCCGCAAACCACACTTTGGGAACCAGCCATGGACCCCCTTGTAAACCCCTCATGGACCCCCTGCCTGCCTGCATGTTGATCCTATTACTTGGATGTTAGACTAGCCTACAGCTTTTATTTTGAAGTTGTGTACCATGTGACTTGACACGTGGTCACGTGACATTCATGATGACGATTTCTTTCCTGGACTTGAAAATTGAATAATGGGCCTATTTTTTGTTTGTCGGTTCCAAATCAAATAATGCCAAAATATGAATCACACATTCAAAAAATTGAGCAAATTTTAAGCATTTTCCTGATTTTTTTGTGGGCTAGAAAATTGGAAAAATGGGCCCATTTTTTGATTGTTGTAATGGGGTAAGAAATTAAGAAATACCTTTTTCAAGATGTTTTTCCTTTGTCGGTTCCAAATCAAATAATGACAAAGACGAATCACACATTTAAAAAATTTAAGCATTTTCCTGATTTTTTTGCAAGCTAGAAAATTTGAAAAATTGGTCCATTTTTTGATATTCGTAATGTGGTAAAAAAATGAAAAATACCTTTTTTAAAGATGTTTTTCCTTTGTCGGTTCCAAATCAAATAATGACAAATATGAATCACACATTTAAAAAATTGAAGCATTTTCCTGATTTTTTTGCAAGCTAGAAAATTGGAAAAATGAACCAATATTTGATTTTATGGGGAGCTAGAAAATTAGAAAATTGAGAGAAAAATGATTTTTTTAAATTGAATTCCTATTGAAAATCTAACGATACTTTAGTACCCTGACCTGGACCTTTTAGACAGAGGCCTACAGGGGACGACCGTATGGTCGCACAACTATGCCCCGCGACAAGACATCACAACTGACACAAGCTGTACTCTGACTCACAGACATAGAATAGACAGCCTGCTCTGCAGTGAACAAACCCCTCACATCTCTCTCCTCCTACAGCTGTCTGTCAATGTCTTTACGTTCAATGGAACTCAACACATTAAACAGCAATAAGCTCCAGTTCACTGTCATACATTTGTCTAGTTGTTTTAATTACATTTTCTTCAAATGCTAATACACATTTTTACAGATCATATATTATGACCGTGTTATTATTTGTTATTTGGCTCTATTCATGAAATCTACCAATGAAAACTATGCTGCTGTTTGACAGATTATTACACACCTGTACAACAATGAAAACTATGATGATAATATGGTATGACACATTATTACTGTACAGTCAACACAACATTACAGTGTCAATACGTTTACACTTTAAGTATTTACATGCACACACGGGTCGTCAACATGTCCGTACGTGGACAAAATGTGTCTGCGTCAGATTTTAGATTTTGTTTTTAACATTATAATGCTGAGTGTAATATTGTGAATATACAACAGTTACAATCAAAATAAAACATTTAGTTGCTGTCAGGCAGACATCTTGTAGGCCTATCTCCATCTGTCATTTTATTTTGAATGTAAAAAATTGGATTTAATGAGACCTCTATTCACACCTTTCAACAAATAAAACAATGAAATAGCGGTTTGCATATAAAAAAGGACATGGGCCGTTGACACAGTTGATGTATCACGTTGGAGAGAATTGTTAGATTTTATTATTGGGAAATGTACCTTATGTCACAATAATCTGACTCTAGTCTGTTCCTTTCAAATATTTAAGGGCAAAAATTACCTCATGACAATGCTGTTGAATTGGCTTGTAAAACCTCTGTCAGGGACTTATTACAGGGAAATATTACATAATACATTTCTGTTGCTTAGTGTACTTTGTGAAACTATCAGAGGAGACTATTAATGACCTTTAACGGGCTTCACCTGTGGACATTCATAAATCCAGCACATACGCAAATACCACAAAGTGAACAGACTTTTTCTTTTCAGCAACAGAGAAACTGGAGCTGATTTTCCCTTTAAACTGGCTAAAATAAAGGGACTAATGGCTTTTTCTGTAGCTTGCAAAAGCTTTTGCAATTCTGTTGCATTCTGTTAAATTAAAGTGAAAGTAAACTCCTTCTGCATGGACCGTCTGGATAATAATATTATTATTATTATTATTGGCTAAAAGTAAGCCTACTGAAATTGATTTGATGACTGAAGCAATAAGAGTTATGTTCCGAATATCCCTTTAAAAAGCACACAATTTAACTGATGACTGGAAGCAAGTCAGGTGTTTTCAAATCACCCCTCGTGTTTAGAGCGAACCAGGCTGTGTGGAGCACAGGTAAAAGATTACATTTAGCCACAAACCATGACAGCAGAGGGTCACAGGGAAAAAGGTGGTTGTTCTTGCCAATTCTCTGATCCCCCTGACAGAATGGACCCGTCCCTGTAACCTTGAGATGGAGCAAAGCTCGTTGATGTGAAAGCGCTGGCATGGCCTATTTAAATAGGCCATGCCAGCCTTTTCTGTCCAAAACCATAGCACAATCAACAGGAAGTATGAGTGACATGATGGTCAGTGATCACAGAGCACCCCCAACATACTGTTCTTGTAGAACAGGAGTGGGCAACAACTTCTTTTTAATCTATTATTGTTTGATGCGCAAACAACTTGCATCTCCAGATAGTCAGAAGTTTTGCCATTATTTATATCAAAGTAGTTAGTGACTCATTCTTTGTTTGGGTTTATTATTAAATTATCGTCTTATTATTATAATTACAGGCATATAATAATAAAAGCCATGAAAGCAAAAGCAATGGTGGATTTCAACGTCTGGCTACTAGGTAGGCCTAATCATGCCAGCCTTGGAAAGCCACTATGTGATCATGTGCCCAGTTCTAAACAATTTACCATTTCACAGTTTTCACTGCCAGCTACGTTTGTGTAAAACCAAGACTCTTTCTCTCTGTGTAGAGATGAGTAATCATTCTTAGAACCTTATTCCCTTGTTAGTGACATATGCCAGACATTTGTCTGGGCGGTGGGCTCTGTTACTCTACACTCTAGTCTTACAGGCTTACATGAGACTGCAAAGGCTCAAACCAGACATTTTAGATGGTTGAAAAGTGTTGAGCTTGATAGAAAATAAATGACCTCTTTAGCTCCACTGCTCCACTTGTACCGTACTATGCTGTTATGTTATATATGATAGCCAAGAAGCAGTCAGGGAAACATGGCTTTAGAATTTTGATCCATCGGTACAATCAATAGATGGCTGATTACACTGCGTGTGAGTAATATCTGTGGAATGTTCCCCCTCCCACCTGAGGGCTAATCTGTGGTGGAGAGTATGACTGAACTCCTCTGTTTTCCTGGTTAGAGAATGGGTCATATGCACCTCATGTGATGCCCTGTTCTTTGCCTTTTACACCATGTTTGAAGAACAGGAGGATAATACTTGCACACATTTCCATGGGTTTTAACTCATGACGGAATCCTCTCAGCTGCTTTGAGTGCCCCTGGGGGGAGGTGATGGTGTGTGTGTGTGTGTGTGTGTGTGTGTGTGTGTGTGTGTGTGTGTGTGTGTGTGTGTGTGTGTGTGAGCGCGCGCGTATGTGTGTGTGTGTGTGCCTGTGTGCGTGCATGCGCACGTTTCTGAGAGTGGTTATAAATCCTCATAGTCATTAGCCTGCTCAGTGCTCACCCTATTGTGTTTGTGATAGTCTGTTAACCTATGCCTACAGTATGATACACTAGACTAGAATACTTTTAAGTCTGACACTGTCTCACATCTAAAGACAATTTAAGTTACGGTTACAGAGTTATTGCATAGAGCAAATGATCCAACATTATCCTTGGAGTACATAACAAACACTTTTATGTCTGGCATTGGTCCTGTGAGAAGTGATTGTCAGAGTAAAGCCCAGTTAAGCAAAATTCACATTAAGCGAATACACGGATGGTCACAAAAAGATACTGCTCTCTTACACTTTCAGTGTCTTCAAATCTTCTAGTTGTATATGATATATTATAAACTGAAGGAAACAAAGTGACAACAAACACAAAAGTATATCATCAATCTCTGCCAGGTGGAAACCTCGTATGTCCAAAACTGCCACTTTTCAGGGTTCAAATAAAAATAAACATCAAAAAAGTAGCAGATCTAACAGCTCAAAAAGGGGCCCTTTGCACCACGTTTTGAGCTTGTGGATCTGCTACTTCTGATGCTTTTGCGTGACGCTGTAGTATGGCTGGGTGTTAATTTACAAAAATAGGGAGATAAGCGGTTTCTGCCCGACAGCAACGATATAACGATACAAGTAAATGGAAATAAAGGAGCCATCACTGAGTAGCAAATGGCTTTGTTGGCATCAATCAGCCATCTGAGGTGTCTTTGTTGCTTTCAGCCGCCAGCATGGAGTGAATTACGTTGTTGTGGTTTTGCTAAATTTATGAATAAAAGTACAGCAGAGGCCTGCACTCTGGAGAGCCGACGCACCACTTATGAGAACAGAGGACAATATTGTAGTGCGAGGTGAAAACACAGTGTAAAAGCAAAAATATAACGATACAATCATTGACAGGGCTTCTTTTTTAATATTGACAGGGCTTCTTTTTTAATATTATGTTCAGCCCTGTGTTCTCTCAAATACACAAGGCTGAGGGAACACATAGGCATGACCCCAAATGAACCCACTTGTGACCCCAGGGTCAAGTTCACAACACACAAAACATGATGGGCAGCATTCTTATGTTTGTGATTTCAGGACTAGGCAAGGTATCTGCACATTTCTAAAGCAACTAATACATACAGGATTTGTTCTGACCTCTCTTCATTGGCTTCCAGTCCAAACGATTTTAAGCTTTTAATGTTTGTTTTTAAAGCTAGAAATGGGCTTGACCCCCTTTCCTCGCTGACCTTATTCAGGACTACACTTCACCCAGACCAGGTTGGCCGACCAGCTGCTGCTGGTTGTGGTCAAAGACCTGAGGAAATGAAGCCTTTGCAGGAAATAGCCTGCCGCTTAACATTATAGAGCCTCCCAGTCCATAGAAACTTTGGACTTTGAGAACAGCTGAAACTGGTACCCCAGGCGGCTTCCGGTTGAGACACCAGCAGGATGGCAGCATAGTTAAGACTCTCCCGAAAAAATATCGACAGAAAGCCCTATAAACAGCGAAATCAATAACCAAAGTACATCTAAGAGAACGAGAGAGGGGCTGAAATGCATGGGACTAGGTTAAACACCAGAAAATCCAGCAAGAATCAGGATAAACAGGATAACGACACGAGAAGTCGCAGCTTTTCTCCTGAACACCATGATGTGAGTCAAGATGGCGGCGCGGCAGCCCTGGCCTGGCCAGAGGACAAAACAGATGCTATCCTTAAAGAACTGAGGGAATTCAGGCGTGATAACAGGCAGCAACTCGGTGACATCAAGGAGGAACTAAAGAAAACGAACGCAAGAATGACGGAGGCGGAGGAAAGAATTACAACGACGGAGGAGAGAATACAAACAACAGAGGACGTCACGTCAGAAATGCTAAAGTTGCTAGCCCAGTTTGATGCTAGCATCACTGACCAACAGGCACGCTCGATGCGGGAAAATATCCGAGTGTATGGAGTCGGCGAAGGCTTAGAAGATGGTTCTACAATGAACGATTTCGTGGAACAACTACTGAAAGAAGGGCTGGGGCTGCCAGACGAGCCACTACACATACAGAGATCACATCGCTCGCTCGGGCCCAAACCACCGGCTGATGCGCAGCCAAGATCGATCGTGGCTAAATTCCTTAGCTTCAAAACAAAGGATATGGTGCTCCGAGTGGCATGGCAGAAGAAAAGGTTTGTGTGGCGGGACCAACAAATAACACTGGACAATGACTACCCCGCTCGCATTCTCCACAAACGCCGTGAATATCAGGAGGCACGCACAATACTGCGTGATAAAAAAATTGCTTTTAAAACCCTCCACCCCGCCCGTTTGAAGGTGGATTATGCGGAGGGGACCAAGATATACGACACGGCGGTGGAGGCGACGCACGACATGGCGAAGAGAGGCTTCCCCGTCACTGTGATTCAAGCCCCGGAGACAATGATGGAGAGGATTCGACAACTGACGTGGCAGAAAAGCACCCGGCGCAGGGAGAGGAGACCAACACGACCGAGACCCAGGGCGAGCTACAAGGAGAAGCTGCAGACCTTCAGAAGGGTTACTCCACCACCACCCAGAGAACCCCCGGGGGGAGAGGATGAGGACGGCGAACAGGAGGACGGCGAGCGGGTGGTCGGCGGCCAGGGTGACGGCGGCGAACGAGTGGACGGCGGTGAGCGGGTGGACGGAGCAGATGACAACGGTGGAGACTAATGTCAGTTGGGTGAGATGAGGAGAGGGCTAGCGCCCTGTCCAAACTTGACTGAGTTGTGTATGGGGAGTTTAAATAGGACAAATGCTGTTTTGTTCTCTGTTTTTCCGGTTCTGATGGATATAGGATAGTAAATATCACAATAGATATAACCAAGTACCAAGGCGAATACATTTCAAAGACAATTAGAGGATCGGGTAATTTCCTAAATGGGATCTGACTATGTTGTTAACTTTAAGGCCTCCCTAGTAGGTTTAGGGAGGGGGGGCTTACATTCTTTAAGCTGGAGTAGGGTTATAGTTAAGACCTCTACCTTGGAGTCTGAATGTGTGTTTTTGTGTGCTTTTGATCCGAGTGTTTGTATGTTTCTGTTTTCTTTTTATTCGCAGTTTTGCAGGGCAGCAAAGGGGATGCTTTATAACAATGTACTGTACATGCAGGGTATAACTTAAATGCAAGACATAAGATGTGTATCATTTAACGTTAATGGTCTAGGTAGTCCGATTAAGAGAGGAAGGGTGTTGTCTAAATTAAGAAAAGATAAGGTACACATAGCATATCTACAAGAGACACACCTTAACGAAATAGAGCATACCAAATTGGTAAAGGGAGGATTTAAATACCGGTATATTTTTTCATCGTCTTATAAATCTGGTCATAGGAGAGGGGTGGCAATATTGATCTCCCGTACGGTAAATTATGAACACATATCAGAGGTAAAAGACAAGGAGGGCAGGTTCGTGATGATAATAGGTAGAATAGAGGGTGTTTTAATGACTCTGTTGAATATATATGCCCCCCCGGGAAGTGAATGGTCTTTTTATAAACAGATATTTGATTTAATGGTGACAAAAACCCAGGGTATTCTGATTAGTGCTGGGGATTTCAATCAGAGGCTGCAACCGCATCTGGATGCTTCTGGGGGTGACCCAGTGCCTAAACCTATAGCTAGAAAAATTACTTGTATAATGCAGGAAGTAGGTATTACAGATGTTTGGAGGGAAATGTACCCAACTAGTCGGGATTATACTTACTTCAGCGCCCCTCACTCTATATATGCCAGGCTGGACTACTTTCTTATGTTTAATAGGGACCTCCATAGAATAAAAAACTGTACTATAGGCCCAATAGCATTATCAGATCATAGCCCTATTTATATGACATTGAATATAGCTGGAAAACCAATATCTACTCTCTGGAGACTTAATTCAAGCATTATGAACAGTCCTGTGACTAGGGAAAATATGAAAAAAGATATTGAATCATTTCTTGAACTGAATGATAATGGTGAGGTAACTCCAGCTATACTTTGGGACAGTCTTAAGGCTGTAACTAGGGGCCAAATAATTGCCCTGACTTCTCTAACAAAGAAACTACGGAAACAAAAAATACAGGATCTGGAAATTAAACTTAAACATCTACAAAGAGAACATGCAAATAGCCTGGACCCTGGGGTGAAGCGGGAGATGGGGGAGGTGAAAAATGAGCTAGAGGAATTAGGAACACAGGAAATAAAAAAGTCACTACTATTCACTAGACAACGGTATTATGAGGTGGGAGGGAAGTCAATGCGTCTTCTAGCCTACAGGCTGAGAAAGCAACAGGCTGACAATACCATCCATAGGATCAAGAACCCCGAAACGGGGAAAATGGAGATTAGCCTAGAGAAAATTAAGGAAAGTTTTAATACATACTATAAGAAACTATACTCCCAGCCAAAAGATGTTAATGAGCTCAAAATTGAAGCGCTTCTCTCATCTCTCGATCTGCCCTCGGTATCAGAAGGCCAAAACAAAGTACTATTAGCCAAAATAACAATTGAGGAGGTTGAGTCTGCTATTTCCAGATTGAAAACAGGAAAAGCCCCAGGACCTGATGGGTTCTCGGCCGAATATTTCAAGGGCCTGAAGGACACCCTGGCCCCAATACTTATGAGAACTTTTAACTGGGTAATGCGGACGGGCGAGACACCACCATCTTGGAAAGATGCGGTTATATCAGTTATTCCGAAGGAAGGGAAGGACAGAACAGATTGTGGCAGTTACCGACCGATTAGTATACTAAATTTGGACTACAAACTATTTACATCTATTCTGACTCAGAGACTTGATTCCATATGGCCGGTATTAATAAATTATGACCAAGCTGGGTTCATAAGACAACGCCAGACACAAGACAATATTAAAAGATCTTTGCATATTGTAAATCATATTACACAGAGTGGGGAAGAGGCGGCATTGATAAGTTGTGATGCTCGCAAGGCTTACGATTCAGTGTACTGGTGCTTCCTGTTTAAGGTACTAGAGAAGTTTGGATTCCATGAATCCTTTATTGGAATACTCCAGTCACTATATAAAAACCCTACTGCTAGAATTAAAATAAACGGTGATCTATCAGAACCCTTTAAATTGGAGAGAGGAGTCAGACAGGGCGACTGCGTTTCTTGCGGGCTCTTCGCGGCGTTCATTGAACCACTAAGCCAAATGATCAGACAAAATCAAAACATTAAGGGAATAAACATGGCGGATGGTGAACACAAGTTGGCTCTTTTCGCGGACGATGTGTTAATATATGTAGGCCAGCCCACACAGACAGTTCCCATTCTGATGGAGACACTAGAGGAATTTGGAGCCCTCTCGGGCTATATGCTCAATGTTGACAAGACCCAGGTTATCTCTTTTAATTACAACCCACCTGCTTGTCTAGTGGGCAAATATGACCTGAAATGGGAGTCGGAATCGATACGATACCTGGGGATTGTCCTGCCCAAAGAGATCTCAAAATTAAAAGAACTTAACTATGGACCCCTAAATGACCAAGTTAAATCGGACGTCGCACGATGGAGCTTGTTACCCTTCCTGGGTTTGAGTGCTAGAATAGATACTGTTAAAATGAACATCCTACCGCGACTGCTCTATCTATTTCAGTCACTCCCAGTGGAGGTGTCATCAAACCAGTTCAAGGAATGGGATAAATTAATATCTAAATTTATTTGGCAGGGCAAGAGGCCTAGGATTAGATATAAAACACTACAGCTGAAAAGGGAGCTGGGAGGTCTGGGTCTTCCATGCCTATATGATTATTATTGTGCAGCTCAACTGAGACCTCTTGTGTACTGGTTCAACACATCATATGTGGCAAGGTGGAAAGACATTGAAAAGGCACTGATTCAAGGAGTCCCACTGGCAGCAGTAATAGGGGACGAAAAGCTAATTAATAAAATTAGGGATAAAAACAACCCATGGATAAATATCTCATTAAAAATTTGGCAAGAAACAGTGAAGAAATTTGGGCTGGGGAAGGGAATTAAAATGCTAAGATGGTGTGCATACGACACAGACTTTCTCCCAAACACAAATGATAATAGATTTAGGATATGGATTGGTAAGGGGATAACATATCACTACACACTTGTACACAAGGGGGTGCTCAAGAGCTTTGAATCTGTTCAAAAGAAACATGGTCTTGAAAAATGTGATCTGTATAGGTATTTCCAGCTTAGACACTATATTAACCAAGAGGCGAAGGATGCCATGCATCTGGAATCCTCAGGGATTCTGGGGGTATTTCTGTCTGCTGATAAGCCAAATTGTAGTAGGATAATTTCCGGATTATATAATGGTCTCCAACAGAATGACATCGAAGGTACAGCATATGTAATGGATAAATGGCGGGATGAAGGTAATTTTACCATGACCATGGAAGAATGGGAGAAAACATGTACAGTAATATGGGAAACATCATGTTCAAAGACATGGAGAGAATTTAATTGGAAAAATCATATAAGATACTTCATAACACCCCTGCAAAAAAGATATAGTGAAACAGGTGCAGACTGTTGGAGATCATGTGAGCAAGGTATTGCAAACCATTACCATGTCTTTTGGGACTGTCCAGTCTTGAGTTCCTACTGGAAGGATATTCACAAACACCTGGAAGCTGTCCTGGGTTTTGATATCCCATTTCAATTCGACACATTGTATTTGGGTAACCTTCCTTATGAAGAACTAGATAGTAATGACAAGAAATTGCTCTTGATCCTTCTAGTAGCGAGCAAAAAGGCTATCACAAGAAAATGGATGCAACCGCAGCAACCTACTGTGGATGAATGGATTGAGGTGATACATGACATATATAAAATGGAAAAATTGACCTACTTAATAAGGGACCAAGAAGAAAAATTCCTGTGGATTTGGAATAAGTGGACTGATTATGTGAGACCGTTTCGATCTGACTTTGGCTGACTGGTCTGATAATGCGTAAGATAATGCTATAAATGTAATGCTTGTCCTCATGTAAATTTGCCTAGACCTTAAACCTTTTCCTATGCATGTAACTGTTCCTGTAATAACTGAGAAAGTGAAAGCGCTCCCCGTATTGTAACTGCCCTGCTGCTGCCTTTTCCTTTTTTCTTTTTCTTTTTCTTTATTGTTACTGTTGAAAAATTGGTCATCACAGAGTTTATTTTTTACTTGTTAAATATTGATATTTGTGAAGGAATATTGATGATGATCCAAATAAAAACAGAATTAAAAAAAAAGAAACTGGTACCCCAGGACCATAGATTCCACCTCAACATTTTCTGCTGTGTATTTCAACTTGTATTCAATTATCTCTGCATGTACTAACTGTATGTGTATATTCTGTTGTTCTCTTGCTGTGTTGTATAGCACTTTAGTTGGCTTCTGTAATTTTAAATGTACTTTATGAATACAATTTGAGTGGCCGGCTGCTGCACTGTGAGCTTGTACATCTGCTATTATTGCAATTATTCAAAACATATCAAAAAGGTTTGGAAACTTTTGAATAATTAAGATTTTCCTTCTACATAAATCTTCTCTCTTCTGGGGGTCCCTGGCACTTTTCAGACGGGGGTCTGCGGGCCAAATACATATCAATTTGGGGGTCCTTGACACAAAAGAATTTGAGAACCACTGTCTTAGACAATGGCTCAACTTCACCAGAGCTCCATGGAGAGCCTCAAGCTCACCAGGACCACAACCCAGTGATGCAGGGAGCACCATGGCCGCCATCACTGTACAGGAGAGGAGAGTGCTAGATGGCTTGGCCTCGCCCAACACTGCCCTGGGAATTCTTTTTAGTACAAAGCCAAAAAGGCAAACAGAAATATATTTGTATTCATATATTCCTGTGTTCATTGGCAAAAACACAATTAAATTGTTAATCGCGATTATTTAAGCGACAATTAATCATCGAGTAAAATGTCATAATGGTGGCCGGCCTACCAACACATAAGAGGTGTAGAGGAAGTAAATCCTCAATGAGAAAGTCTCCCGTAATAAAACAAAACAACACTTACGTTTGGCAGCAATCAACTCCACTTACATTAACAGGATAAAAATCGTAAAACAAGTCGTGGAAATAGTTGTCAGTCAAATAATCAAATAAAATGTTACGGTAAGGTTATATCGGGTAAAATGTTTCGGTAAGTTTAAAATGGGGTACATTCATCCTTGTTGCCATAACAAATCTGATCCCAACCTGTGAAAATAAAGACGATTTGTTGTGCAAACTAGAAATTCCTGAAAAGCGTACACAGTATAAATCCTGGGTGTTAATCTAACTCTCTCAAAGTTAAATTGAAACTGAGGTGTAGTGATTTGTCTTTGTATGAGCATCAAAGAAAAGTCTACACAGTGACAGATTCATTATATCGTTGCTGTCTGATCTCCATATTCTAAATATGTATTTGTGTTTTCTTTCTCATAAATGAACGTCTCACTCAACTAAGTATAAGTCAGGCTTTAGGAGTCTGTCACTGAGGAATAGGCATGATAGCGAAAGGCAACCGCAATCTCTCTAGTCCCGGAAAAGACGCGCTGTGATTGGCTGGCGTCGCTTTGAGTGTCAACCACACAAGGCTCCTCCCCTACACAAGGTTTTTCCTCCCCTACTAATACAGACCGAATGGCCTCAGTGGCTTAGTGGACTAGTCACGGCGCTCCCAATCCATGCATCTGCATTTGTATTGTCCCTGTCAAATAAACATATTGTCACTGTCGGGTGGAAACCTCGTATCTCCAAATAATTCTTAAAATGATAAATGCAAAACGAACGGATTTCCACCCGACAATGACGATATATATCTATACAATACATAAAAAAGTCTAATATTAATTTACCAGACAATCAGGAACAGAGACATTAAAAGTAAGGAGGGAGGAGTGGAGGACTTCTAACAACTCTCTTCTCATAATCTGGAACTGAAACTGAGTATCAGAGCAATTCAGTGTTAAAGGATTATTATTCTTAGGTCATAGTTCCTCAATAACATTCTGACCATGAAGCAAATATAGTGGTGTACCACACCCAGTGGCAAGAGAGGTGTTGTGCTTTACAACACATTGTTAGGAGCCAGGCACCCTGTTTCACCAGCTAGACCTGAGGGCCTGAGGCCCATTCCAAAATGTCTTCCCTGAAAAGAATCTATGTAGCTACTGTACTATCAGTGCTGCTCAAACCTTTTCATGTAAAGGACCACCCAACATTATAGTATTTGGCCACGGACACGCCCCCATCTCAAAATAGTTTGTTCCAGCAACCTAGAAGCAATGAAAAATCTTCGCTCTAAAGAATACATAATTATATTCAAAGATTTGCACAAATTCTCAAGATTAAAAAAGGGCAGATCTACAAGCTGTGAGCTTATATATCTGCAATTTTCTTATATCCAAAGTATAACATATGGCTAAAATCTAAAACGACAGAGATGCTGTCCCGTATTATTGAATGTGTTAAGTTCAAAGTAGCTTTGATTGAATTTGAATATAAATGCATAGGAGCTGAACTACTGTACTTTCCCTGAATGTTCGCCTATCATCACATGCCCAGCATAGGGATGCGAGGGTTCATGTCAGGGTTCGAGTTATGAGGGGGCCAATGGGGGCTTAGCTCCCATAGTTAAGGTCTGGGACCCCATAGTCAACAACCCCTGTGGGGGTCTCTTTTTTTCTAAGTGTGTTTTTTTTTCCTTTTTTCGTTTTTCTTTTTTTCATGTTCCATTGGAAGAATTTATATTATTTATGTTAACTAGATATACTAAATAAACATGTTAGACAGTAAGACTGAACAATGACATCACACCTTTTAATCCTACTATTAATTTTATTTTTATAAATCAGGCGCATTTAATGTGGGGTGTGAGTCTTCCTTTACCGTCCGGGTTATAACACACTCGCTGCAATGGTTCCTACCTTTCCACCAGGCCCTGGATGCAGACCTACCCAGCTGCGTGGTCTCGCCATGGCCTGGGCAGCCGGTAAGCTAGGAACCACTGCATCGAGTGTTTGTTCTAGCCACGGCCCGGACGGCAAAGGAAGGCGGACAGGCTGTCCCGGACAGCAACAAACAACCAAACCGCTGTCTTGTGAGCAAGACTGTAGCTGCCTGTGCCCGTGACAATGTTTTTTTAGTAAATAAATATGAACCCGACCCGCCTTGTTTTGAGAAAGAAAAATACCAATTTTAGCCGACTTTATGCTACCAGAACGGGAACTTTTGGCTGGATGGCTCAGAGCTCAGATGGAGGAATTGGGAAGGCTGAGCAATAATGGTGAGTTAATATATGAACAGAAAAGACTGCTTGGAGTTGTCAACATAGCCAATGTGAAGCCCCAAAGACACCCGAATTAATATTGTGAAAGGAAAAATATGATTTAATATAGGAAAATACCCGTTTTAGCCGACTTTATACACGAAAAATATCCGATTTAATATGATTTAATATAGGAAAGTACCCGTTTTAGTGGACTTTATAACCGAAAAATAACCGATTTTTTTTCCGCCGCCGCCGAAGGCCCTCCATAGTTCTGGAGGGCCTCCATAGTTCTGGAGGGCCTCCAGAACTATGGGGGCCCTATTCTGGCGGCGCCGAATAGGGCCCCCATAGTTCTGGGAGTATAACTCGAACACTGGTTATGTTTAATAAGCACTAATTACTTAAACGTGACTATCTCTATAATCACTTCAATAAAGTATTTGCAGACAGAAACATTCCCACTCGGCAGTGGCGGAAACATAGGGGGAGGGAGCTCGAGCGTACAGTTATGAAAGCCCATTGATTTTTCGCCGACAATTCCTAGCACTCTGTCGTTTTCACAAGTTCGTCCCAAACTGCATTCCTGGCACTCGGCCGATATCACACGTTGGCTTTGTCCCTTTCAATTTGAGCAGGGCGTCACCCAGCGTCAAAGCCCGCCTCCACATCCTGGCTGTATGCAAAGGCTGTATTGTGTGATATGTAGCTCTCAAGCTCTGTTATAGGCTACTGTAGCCTAGGCTACCCCCACCTCCAAAATAATAGTTTGACGTTTTAATAGCAGCAAATTCAATGTAGTGATGAAAACTGCTGATTTATCACCCACAGATTTTTCTCAACGGTTTTCATTTTATTTTCTCATGCCAATAAAGCTCATTTGAATGTAATGTAATTGATTAAACAACTTATCTGCGATCCACAATGGGGCAAGGAAGACTCAATCACCTTGCTCTGTTAGACTGTTACAGTGATTTGACAAGGAAGATTGACCTGGATGTCATAGACAATGACTTCATCTCCAGAGGAGCCCAGAGGAGAAACACGTTCCTGATAAATAAATGGTAGGTACTAAAAAACTAAAAAATAATGTACTGCATGATGCAAGGTTCACTATAATAGGCTAATTGTAATTTACTGTAGCAATACTGTTGTCAATGTCATGGTTGTAATACTTTTTTGTTTTATTCCCCTCTCCCCCTTTTCATTTCTAGAAATCCATGATGGCCAAGCAGCACTGCAGCAGGCACAGTGAAGGTGACAGACCGCGAGGGAGGGAGAGATGTTTCCTCCACATTTTTTTTGACAATATTTATAAGGGTTTTTTTTTTCTTTTTCTTTTTACACAGAAAATATTACTTTTTTTTTAAACATGTTCCTCCACAATTAACTTTTTCCCTGCCAGATGTTGTTATTTATTATTGGGTTTTGTGCCAGCAAAAGCACCTTACCGTTGCGATGTTATAGACAAAGATGTATTTTTTTTTTCATTATTATTTTTTAATTTTCTCCTTAAAGAGGTGTACCGTGGCTCTACCAGCAGTAGGGGGCAGCCTCATGCAAGAATTAATGTGAAAATGGTCTCAGTAGGCTCTCGTTCGTCAAGGCTGCTCAGTCGCTACAGAGCAATAGACCCAGAGGAAATCACATGGAAGCGTTTTGTTACTCCATTGACGTCCAGTGGGTTTTTGAGAGTACTTTTACGGGAGCTGTTTCAACGGTACACACCCGCGCGACCCCTCATGAGTTTACAGACATCAAACCAAGGTACAAAAGAACGAGCCAAAGAACGTACAATTGGCATCGCGCCGCCGGGAAAAATGGGGCGAACGGGAACGTTCAAAGCGTTGATAGAGTTAAAATAGACAGTTGTAGCATGTTAATGTAGGTGCAATATCATGCATTAATTACTTTGTTAAGATGTTGAAACACACTGATTGCTGAAAAGTCATGATTGCTCATGTGTCATAAAAATTCCTACAGTGCATTCATTGTATGACATCGTTATCGTACCACTGTACTATTGGCAAACTGTAAATAAAGTACTCAATGATGAAAAAAAAAAAGCCTTTTCTTTTGCTGACATGAAATGGGATATTTTGATACCAATACGTTTGTACATTTACAGTTACTCAAGTATAGGCCTGTCTGCATTTTGAATTCAGGCTGCTCTGTTTCATTGGTTTTCAATTAAATTCAAAGGAGCTTTATTGGCATGATACCAAAGTGTCACAAAACTGCTGAAAATGGGGAACATATTAGCATTGTGGGTTTTCAGTGCCCTCTAGTGGCCAAACATAGCAATGGTCATTATTAACATTTTGTCTAAGCAGCCGGCTGGCCCAGCGGGCGGGCGGGGGGGGGTTGGGGCAGAAAGGGGCGGGTTCAAAAACGAGCACCCAGCTTAATATTGAAACTTCAACGCCCCTGCCACTCGGTCTCTCATTTGGGGGGGGGGGGGGGGGGGGGGGGGGGGGAGAATTTAATGAGACCTCTATTCACACCTTTCAACAAATAAAACAATGAAATAGCGATTTGCATATAAAAAAGGACATGGGCCGTTGACACAGTTGATGTATCGCGTTGGAGCGAATTATTAGATTTTATTATTGGGAAATTTAATATGTCACAATAATCTGACTCTAGTCTGTTCCTTTCAAATATTTAAGGGCAAAAATTACCTCATGACAATGCTGTTGAATTGGCTTGTAAAACCTCTGTCAGGGACTTATTACAGGGAAATATTACATTATACATTTCTGTTGCTTAGTGTACTTTGTGAAACTATCAGAGGAGACTATTAATGACCTTTAACGGGCTTCACCTGTGGACATTCATTAATCCAGCACATACGCAAATACCACAAAGTGAACAGACTTTTTCTTTTCAGCAACAGAGAAACTGGAGCTGATTTTCCCTTTAAACTGGCTAAAATAATGGCTTTTTCTGTAGCTTGCAAAAGCTTTTGCAATTCTGTTGCATTCTGTTAAATTAATGTGAAAGTAAACTCCTTCTGCATGGACCGTCTGGACTGGAGGCAGGAAAGCATGGTGACACAATGCTTTTTTTCTTTTTCTTCTTCTTTGAGATGAAATTGACACAGGATTATGGAATATTATCCTTACATTGCAAAGGTAATCAGCACCATCTGTATACTGTTGGCTGCCATTAAGTAGGCTGGCTGCTTCTTGCTAATTTTTAGTAAGTTGCAGTCCTGCTCTGGTGGTCCCAGAGGCTGGAGGGGCTGCGCTCTCTCTAGGGACTGTGTGTGTGTGTGTGTGTGTGTGTGTGTGTGTGTGTGTGTGTGCGTGTGTGCGTGTGTGTGTGTGTGTGCGCCCCTACGCCCCCCCTCGGTTGAAATTGGATCCGCCGGTCCCATAGCTGGAATACGAGCCAATGGACGGCGGTATGGGCGGTATTATTCCCTACGTTCTCCCTACCTTGAGTTGAAGTGGATGCAAAGTGGCGTGAATGGGCTTGGAAGTGGGATGCGGCTTTTACTCAATTGTAAATATAAGATTGAGATGGCAGTTCTTTCCCCCTTTCTTGTTTCATTTAGAATAGCCAATATGCCAATGAATTCTTGTGTTGTCACTGCTGTTGTATCCTAGTTCCAGGTGTACTAACTTCTTCCTTTGTGCTTTTGCAAACTGTCTGATCTTAACATAGCCTAATAAAAAGAAATATAGGCAATAAAGTAATCTTTGTCAGGACATACATAGGAGTAAAAACAAAAACAAAAAAACAGTACACTGCAGTCGGACTTGAACCTGTAATCTTGAGAAAAGCCAGAAAGCCAATCAGAGGCAGGGAGGGACTTTGCTGAATTGTTTAGATGCGTGTCAAGTATGTTTGTTAGTTAAGAGGAGACGTCCCATTTCTGATGACATCATCACAGCTGATAGGCCAGCTCCTTTGTAGGAGCGTTCTGTTGTAAGTGTGCGGGACTAACATACAAGGAAATAGGATCTAATTAGCCCAATTCACGGCCTGCCCACCTACTTCCGTTTCTCAGTTTCCCCCGGGTGCTGACTTCAATTTAGAAGGGGAAAACTATAATAGAAATAGCTTGACAAATCATTATTTCTAACAGTAAAGTAAATTATAATGCTTTGTGCCGTTTACTATCTTGTGTTCTTGATCATGCTAGCCGTATTTTATACTTTACTATTCGGAATTGCATTAAATTTGCGATTTCTGTGTTAACTCTATAGGCTTATAGTAGGATTTTCCCCTTCAAAACGGGACTTCAGCACCCGGGGGATGCTGAGTGGGCGGGTCTTGAATAGGGCTAATTTAAGGACTTGAGCTTGAGCTCAAAGGAATAATGCCGTCTCTTCTGATTGGCTACACAGCTACCTCCATGATGACATCATTGTTGTCCCCCCTCCTCCTCCTCCTGGCATTGGCTGCTGCTGCAGCTGAGAGAGAGACAGAGAGAGAGAGAGAGAGAGAGAGAGAGAGAGAGAGAGAGAGAGAGAGAGAGGGATGAGAGAGAGAGAGAGAGAGAGAGAGAGAGAGAGAGAGAGAGAGAGAGAGAGAGAGAGAGAGAGAGAGAGAGAGAGAGAGAGACAGACAGACAGACAGACAGACAGACAGACAGACAGAAAGGTTACTTAATACTAGTAAGACACCTCAGGGTGACATGCGACCTCGCGCCAATTCTTGGCCATCTGGCCAGTGATGTATATGGGACCAGTTTTTCGTATATGGAGACCCCTTCATGATAGTTACGTTATGTCAAAACATTCCCATATATGGACATTACCAAATATGGGCATTCCATATATGTCCTTAAAGGGATATTACACTTTCAAAAAAACTTTTAGGTCTAATCAGGCTTGTATGAACACCCTGAACAGTTTTTAATTTGCTTCATTCAGTATTTAGATATTTGATGTAAATGTTACCAGGCTCCAACACGCCCAGGCCCTCTCCACATACACACCCATTGTAACTTCAAACTCCATTTTAACCATGATAGATTCATTAAAAACACACATTATTTTTTCTGGTGACTCATAATACCCTCCTAATACGTGAGCAGACCGTGTTTTTTCAATAACGTTTTTCATTTATTTTCAATAAAATATTATTGTATTTAATGTTTTCCATTTTCCCAAAGAATTATTAAAAATAAAAGAAAAAGGTTATTGAAAAAACACGGTCTGCTCACGTATTAGGAGGGTATTATGAGTCACCAGAAAAAATAATGTGTGTTTTTAATGAATCTATCATGGTTAAAATGGAGTTTGAAGTTACAATGGGTGTGTATGTGGAGAGGGCCTGGGCGTGTTGGAGCTGGTAACATTTACATCAAATATCTAAATACTGAATGAAGCAAATTAAAAACTGTTCAGGGTGTTCATACAAGCTGATTAGACCTAAGGTTTTTTTGAAAGTGTAATATCCCTTTAATATTGATAACATAATACCCATAATAATGTCCTTATTGACAATATAGGAATCTCCATATATGGGCATAAAACGTAGGTTAATTAGTAATGCATCATGCATCGGTCATTAAAGATAAAGTGGGAAAGCTCAACAGCTCAGATAATTATAGGCCAATTGCTTTGGCCAGTGTTTTATCCAAAGTGTTGGAGTCAATTGTACTGAGCAGACTTGAGAGGTTGATTTCGTCTGCTGATAACCAATTTGGATTTAAAAGGAAACATGGCACTGATTTGTGTATTTTTGCTCTCAAAGAGATTCTAGAAAAATACAGTAGACAGAACTCTACTATGTTTGTATCTTTTATTGATGCTTCTCGGGCATTTGATCGCATTAATCACAAGAAGTTGTTTTTGAAATTGACACAAAGAGGGGTCCCTAGTTTCTTAGTCAGAATTTTGGTGTTCTGGTGGGGTTTACTTGCTGTGCAGTTATCAGGTGCAAACGAGATCGGCCATCGCCAGCGTCTTTTCTCTTTACTAAGCTATTATTTATTTTGTCTTGCACTTGTATGAGCAACTACTATATGTGCAGCATATCTACCGGTATTTGATACATGATGAACATCTGCTGTCATAGTTCTCCATCTATTCATTGCTTTTAAATGCACCCAAAAATATGAAAACGGCACTGTTGATTAGGATAACTATTTACACAGAAAGGCTTGCATTGTAGTGTTCTATTTATTTAGAAGTAGTTTGTGAAAATAGACGAAATAGACAAATAATTGAATGAACGTTTGTAAACAACAATGATACTTGCACTGCAGTTTAGCACTGGGCGTATATTGCATAATTTCCGTATTTTTTTAATTGATTACTCAAATGTTGCATTCCCTAGACAAAATGTGATTATGGTACATTTTCCCCGTTGATTCTGGATGGATTTGGGTCCCATTTGGAATCAATGGTGTTATGTCTTTTGTAATCAAATTATTGTCATAGGAATGCAACAAATGAACTCAAGTCTCCATGGTGTGAGTAATCAATAGAAAAAGTCATTTTGGGGTTGAACTACTCCAACTCACCTCTAGCTCTGTAGAACTCACCTCTAGCTCTGTCTCTCAGTAGAAGGTTTTATAGAACTCACCTCTAGCTCTAGCTCTGTCTCTAGTAGAAGGTTTAATAGAACTCACCTCTAGCTCTAGCTCTGTCGTTCAGGATAGAGAAGGTTTTATAGAACTCACCTCTAGCTCTGTCTCTCAGTAGAAGGTTTAATAGAACTCACCTCTAGCTCTGTCTCTCAGTAGAAGGTTTAAATAGAACTCACATCTAGCTCTGTCTCTCAGTAGAAGGTTTCATAGAACTCACCTCTAGCTCTGTCGTTCAGGATAGAGAAGGTTTTATAGAACTCACCTCTAGCTCTGTCTCTCAGTAGAAGGTTTAATAGAACTCACCTCTAGCTCTGTCTCTCAGTAGAAGGTTTAATAGAACTCACCTCTAGCTCTGTCTCTCAGTAGAAGGTTTAATAGAACTCACCTCTAGCTGTGTCTCTCAGTAGAAGGTTTAATAGAACTCACCTCTAGCTCTGTCTCTCAGTAGAAGGTTTTATAGAACTCACCTCTAGCTCTGTCTCTCAGTAGAAGGTTTAATAGAACTCACCTCTAGCTCTGTCTCTCAGTAGAAGGTTTAATAGAACTCACCTCTAGCTCTGTCTCTCAGTAGAAGGTTTAATAGAACTCACCTCTAGCTCTGTCTCTCAGTAGAAGGTTTTATAGAACTCACCTCTAGCTCTGTCTCTCAGTAGAAGGTTTAATAGAACTCACCTCTAGCTCTGTCTCTCAGTAGAAGGTTTAATAGAACTCACCTCTAGCTCTGTCTCTCAGTAGAAGGTTTAATAGAACTCACCTCTAGCTCTGTCTCTCAGTAGAAGGTTTAATAGAACTCACCTCTAGCTCTGTCTCTCAGTAGAAGGTTTAATAGAACTCACCTCTAGCTCTAGCTCTGTCGTTCAGGATAGAGAAGTAGAGCAGAGTTGACACAAAGTAAGGAGTGAACACCAGCAGCTTAATGATCACTTGCTTCCAAGTGATGAGAGGTTCTTCTTCTGCAGCCTCGCTGGTTGGATTGGAGGTGGAGGAGGAATCTGTAAAGACAACAATGGTTTTCAGTTTCCAAACACTGGCTTATCTCATGTTGATAATGTTCAAATAATCTGACACAGACTCACTTGTCTCCATCCAGCTCTCTGGAGAGTCTCCAAGGCCAGAGATGGAACACTTGTAGAATCCTTCATCAGACTTGTTGACATGGAGGATGGTCATCTGTCCTGTAGACTCTGTCCGGAGGGGGGATTCCTTTCGATAGAAATCAGCTGGACCTCGAGGGTTGGGGAATGGTTTACCAGTGGCCTGGTCTTTGAACAGGCAGCGCAGTGTGACGTTACCTCCCTCTGGAACAGGATGTACAGGACTCTGTAGGATCACACGTCCAACTGGAAGCAACAACAGTGACTTATGAACATCTTATGAGTTATGAACTTTATTTTAATGAGCTGTTGGATTTGTCAACAAAAATACTGCTTTTAACTCATCAAGGGGCGCCTGGCCCTCAAGGTGTCAGAAAAGCTCTAAGTGCCTGGTGATACCAGGGATGTGCAGAGAATGTTAGAGAGGCAGCGGCTGGAATTTCTAAAAGGGTCTTTTGGGGGAAAATAGCAGACCTCCAAGCTTAAGCGACGCGTTGTGAGCTTGGAGGTCAGCTATTTTCGGTGTGTGATACCACACTGAACTAAGCATAACCAATACAAGTACATTCTGGAGATGTGGTGTAACTGCATGGATTTCTACACAGAGAGGGCAATTCTTCTATAAGATGCTACGTTCAAGTTCAGGAGAGTTTGGACAACTCTTGAATGCTGCCTTCAGGTATGTCATGGAAAGAGGGCATTTGCATTTCTTTCACCATAATGAAAAAACTCCAATCATGGTCTGGAGAGGACACTTTTTACAGACAGGTAAAATGACAGGGGCTCAAGCCCCCTTTGATGTCTATGTGCACATAGATGCCTGGTCGACGGGTGCTTAAATGTGACTACACAGGACCCGCCGGCACGCCAGAAATGTTTATATGTTTGAATGTTAAAAAAAAGAAAGAAAAGAAAAGAAAAGAAAAAGTCAGGATACATAATACATGGTAATAATGAAGGGCCGTGTCAATAAGGAAATGGATGTTAATGTGTTTACTACATTACATTAAAGTGTTGATTAAATACTATATTCTCATTGCCTTAAATGATGCATTATTGCCTGTCATCAGGCAATCCTGGCAGATAATCCTGGCTGATCATTTATGTTTCAAATTCTAAATATTATTCTGATGGTCCTCTTGTCAAGGTAAACAACACAATAGTGCTAGACATGGACACAATGTGACATCATATAACATGTAAATGATGTCTGCACATATGGTGTATAGTGTCACTGCCCCTGTAGTCTGGTCTATTAGGGCCTGTGTGGTTAATTGCATTCTCCTGTCTATTCTTTACTCATGTTTCCATAAACTTATTCAAAAACAGGAAGCGAATTATCAGAATACAAAGCGAATTTAGCCTGTTTTATTTGCAGATGTCATTCGAATTAGCGACGGTCGCATGAGCCGACTCAGAACACAGCAAAGCGCTCCCTCCCTCCCTACCTCCTTGACCACCACTGGTTCTGTCAGAGTCTTTGCACAACAGTCTGTATGCAGAGCTACAGCTGGCATGTTGTGAAAACAGGACGAATTTACACACCATCCGTGTCACTCCGTGTGTAACAATCAACCGGTTTGTTTTGTGGGCTAACGCTATACAATGGACGTTAAGCGGCAGGGGAAAGTGTTAACTTGGAGGACAATGGACCAGACATCATCATTTATTCGCATTTATTGGCGAACCCATTCCCATTAACTAATGCGCATTTAGTTTTTTCGATAACGCCTCAAAATCCACCTCCTCCAAGCGGATACAAGTTTTTGCAGATAATGAAAGTTTATTCGAATTCGAAGTGTTTCTATAAAAAAGATTTATGCTAATAAGCCTTAATGCGCATTAACACCCAAGGAGCCAAACTCGTTCAGTAACGAGTTAAGGCCACTAGGTGTCACCACGCCAAACTCGTCCCTGAACGAGACAATGAAGGGTTAACTGTACGTGCAGCTGCCTGCCCTCTGAATGACCCGAGTCCATACGTCACCTCGTAGCAGAGAGAGAGAGAGAGAGGGAGAGAGAGAGAGAAAATGGCGGAGGCTGGTTACATTGATTTCCATTCTACTCTGAAACATAAAAAGGGCTTTATCTCTGAATGAGGTGAAAAGAACGCCAGGGAAGCAGAGATCTGATTGTTTTCACGGCGACACTATAACGCGATGGTCGGCTCCCGTTTGGATTTTAGTTTCGCGAGCGTTTGTAAACAAAGGGATTATCTTCCTCAATCGTCAGTAGACACCCACGTGCACACACACGAAGCTTCCGAGGCTCTTCAAAATAAAGCGTGAGTGAACAGCGGCAGCAGCAACACCTAGAAATGTTGTAAACCTGAGCAGCCCATGTGTTAAGAGGCTTTATGCAAACACCACCCTTGACTCCCACAGGTCCTGCTGGTTGCCACTCGGGTGCATTGGGAGCACCTGGCCAGTGTTCCCTGGGTGCACTATACAAGACTGGGTGCACTATACAAGACTGGGTGCACTATACAAGACTGGGTGCACTATACAAGACTGGGTGCACTATACAAGACTGGGTGCACTATACAAGGCTGGGTGCACTATACAAGACTGGGTGCACTATACAAGACTGGGTGCACTATAAGGTGCACTATACAAGACTGGGTGCACTATACAAGACTGGGTGCACTATACAAGTCTGGGCACTATACAAGTCTGGGTGCACTATACAA
Organism: Nannobrachium achirus; assembly: GCF_963921795.1. Taxonomy (NCBI): domain Eukaryota; kingdom Metazoa; phylum Chordata; class Actinopteri; order Myctophiformes; family Myctophidae; genus Nannobrachium; species Nannobrachium achirus. The sequence goes on along the minus strand of NC_137824.1, from coordinate 60,319,341 downwards.
GACTGGGTGCACTATACAAGACTGGGTGCACTATACAAGACTGGGTGCACTATACAAGACTGGGTGCACTATACAAGTCTGGGCACTATACAAGTCTGGGTGCACTATACAAGACTGGGCACTATACAAGTCTGGGTGCACTATACAAGACTGGCACTATACAAGACTGGGCACTATACAAGTATGGGTGCACTATACAAGACTGGGTGCACTATACAAGACTGGGTGCACTATACAAGTCTGGGCACTATACAAGTCTGGGTGCACTATACAAGACTGGGTGCACTATACAAGACTGGGTGCACTATACAAGTCTGGGTGCACTATACAAGACTGGGCACTATACAAGTCTGGGTGCACTATACAAGACTGGGTGCACTATACAAGACTGGGTGCACTATACAAGTCTGGGCACTATACAAGTCTGGGTGCACTATACAAGACTGGGTGCACTATACAAGACTGGGCACTATACAAGTCTGGGTGCACTATACAAGACTGGCACTATACAAGACTGGGCACTATACAAGACTGGGTGCACTATACAAGACTGGCACTATACAAGACTGGGCACTATACAAGACTGGGTGCACTATACAAGACTGGGTGCACTATACAAGACTGGGTGCACTATACAAGACTGGGTGCACTATACAAGACTGGCACTATACAAGACTGGGCACTATACAAGTCTGGGTGCACTATACAAGACTGGGTGCACTATACAAGACTGGGTGCACTATACAAGACTGGGTGCACTATACAAGACTGGGCACTATATAAGTCTGGGCTCTATACAAGGCTGGGTGCACTATACAAGACTGGGTGCACTATACAAGTCTGGGTGCACTATACAAGACTGGGTGCACTATACAAGACTGGGTGCACTATACAAGACTGGGTGCACTATACAAGACTGGGCACTATACAAGTCTGGGTGCACTATACAAGACTGGGCACTATACAAGACTGGGCACTATACAAGTCTGGGTGCACTATACAAGACTGGGTGCACTATACAAGACTGGGTGCACTATACAAGACTGGGTGCACTATACAAGACTGGGCACTATACAAGTCTAGGTGCACTATACAAGACTGGGCACTATACAAGTCTGGGTGCACTATACAAGACTGGGTGCACTATACAAGACTGGGTGCACTATACAAGACTGGGCACTATACAAGTCTGGGTGCACTATACAAGACTGGGTGCACTATACAAGACTGGGTGCACTATACAAGACTGGGTGCACTATACAAGACTGGGCACTATACAAGTCTAGGTGCACTATACAAGACTGGGTGCACTATACAAGTCTGGGTGCACTATACAAGACTGGGTGCTCTATACAAGACTGGGTGCACTATACAAGACTGGGTGCACTATACAAGGCTGGGTGCACTATACAAGACTGGGTGCACTATACAAGACTGGGTGCACTATACAAGACTGGGCACTATACAAGACTGGGCACTATACAAGACTGGGTGCACTATACAAGACTGGGCACTATACAAGGCTGGGTGCACTATACAAGACTGGGTGCACTATACAAGACTGGGCACTATACAAGGCTGGGTGCACTATACAAGGCTGGGTGCACTATACAAGACTGGGTGCACTATACAAGACTGGGCACTATACAAGACTGGGTGCACTATACAAGACTGGGCACTATACAAGGCTGGGTGCACTATACAAGACTGGGCACTATACAAGGCTGGGTGCACTATACAAGACTGGGTGCACTATACAAGACTGGGCACTATACAAGGCTGGGTGCACTATACAAGGCTGGGTGCACTATACAAGACTGGGTGCACTATACAAGACTGGGTGCACTATACAAGACTGGGCACTATACAAGGCTGGGTGCACTATACAAGACTGGGCACTATACAAGGCTGGGTGCACTATACAAGACTGGGCACTATACAAGGCTGGGTGCACTATACAAGACTGGGTGCACTATACAAGACTGGGCACTATACAAGACTGGGCACTATACAAGGCTGGGTGCACTATACAAGACTGGGTGCACTATACAAGACTGGGTGCACTATACAAGACTGGGTGCACTATACAAGGCTGGGTGCACTATACAAGACTGGGCACTATACAAGGCTGGGTGCACTATACAAGACTGGGTGCACTATACAAGACTGGGTGCACTATACAAGGCTGGGTGCACTATACAAGACTGGGTGCACTATACAAGACTGGGCACTATACAAGGCTGGGTGCACTATACAAGACTGGGTGCACTATACAAGACTGGGTGCACTATACAAGACTGGGTGCACTATACAAGACTGGGTGCACTATACAAGGCTGGGTGCACTATACAAGACTGGGTGCACTATACAAGGCTGGGTGCACTATACAAGACTGGGTGCACTATACAAGACTGGGTGCACTATACAAGACTGGGTGCACTATACAAGACTGGGTGCACTATACAAGACTGGGTGCACTATACAAGACTGGGTGCACTATACAAGGCTGGGTGCACTATACAAGACTGGGTGCACTATACAAGACTGGGTGCACTATACAAGGCTGGGTGCACTATACAAGACTGGGTGCACTATACAAGGCTGGGTGCACTATACAAGACTGGGCACTATACAAGGCTGGGTGCACTATACAAGACTGGGCACTATACAAGGCTGGGTGCACTATACAAGACTGGGTGCACTATACAAGGCTGGGTGCACTATACAAGACTGGGCACTATACAAGACTGGGTGCACTATACAAGACTGGGTGCACTATACAAGACTGGGTGCACTATACAAGACTGGGTGCACTATACAAGGCTGGGTGCACTATACAAGACTGGGTGCACTATACAAGACTGGGTGCACTATACAAGGCTGGGTGCACTATACAAGACTGGGTGCACTATACAAGACTGGGCACTATACAAGGCTGGGTGCACTATACAAGGCTGGGTGCACTATACAAGACTGGGCACTATACAAGACTGGGCACTATACAAGACTGGGTGCACTATACAAGGCTGGGTGCACTATACAAGACTGGGCACTATACAAGACTGGGTGCACTATACAAGGCTGGGTGCACTATACAAGACTGGGTGCACTATACAAGACTGGGCACTATACAAGACTGGGTGCACTATACAAGGCTGGGTGCACTATACAAGACTGGGTGCACTATACAAGACTGGGCACTATACAAGACTGGGTGCACTATACAAGACTGGGTGCACTATACAAGGCTGGGTGCACTATACAAGACTGGGCACTATACAAGACTGGGTGCACTATACAAGACTGGGCACTATACAAGACTGGGCACTATACAAGGCTGGGTGCACTATACAAGACTGGGCACTATACAAGACTGGGTGCACTATACAAGACTGGGCACTATACAAGACTGGGTGCACTATACAAGACTGGGTGCACTATACAAGGCTGGGTGCACTATACAAGACTGGGTGCACTATACAAGGCTGGGTGCACTATACAAGACTGGGTGCACTATACAAGACTGGGCACTATACAAGACTGGGTGCACTATACAAGACTGGGCACTATACAAGACTGGGTGCACTATACAAGACTGGGCACTATACAAGGCTGGGTGCACTATACAAGACTGGGCACTATACAAGGCTGGGTGCACTATACAAGGCTGGGTGCACTATACAAGACTGGGCACTATACAAGACTGGGTGCACTATACAAGACTGGGCACTATACAAGACTGGGTGCACTATACAAGGCTGGGTGCACTATACAAGACTGGGTGCACTATACAAGGCTGGGTGCACTATACAAGACTGGGCACTATACAAGACTGGGTGCACTATACAAGACTGGGTGCACTATACAAGACTGGGCACTATACAAGGCTGGGTGCACTATACAAGACTGGGCACTATACAAGGCTGGGTGCACTATACAAGACTGGGTGCACTATACAAGACTGGGTGCACTATACAAGACTGGGCACTATACAAGGCTGGGTGCACTATACAAGACTGGGTGCACTATACAAGACTGGGTGCACTATACAAGACTGGGCACTATACAAGGCTGGGTGCACTATACAAGACTGGGTGCACTATACAAGACTGGGCACTATACAAGGCTGGGTGCACTATACAAGACTGGGTGCACTATACAAGACTGGGTGCACTATACAAGACTGGGCACTATACAAGGCTGGGTGCACTATACAAGACTGGGCACTATACAAGGCTGGGTGCACTATACAAGACTGGGCACTATACAAGGCTGGGTGCACTATACAAGACTGGGCACTATACAAGACTGGGCACTATACAAGGCTGGGTGCACTATACAAGACTGGGCACTATACAAGACTGGGCACTATACAAGACTGGGCACTATACAAGACTGGGCACTATACAAGACTGGGTGCACTATACAAGGCTGGGTGCACTATACAAGACTGGGTGCACTATACAAGACTGGGTGCACTATACAAGACTGGGCACTATACAAGACTGGGCACTATACAAGGCTGGGTGCACTATACAAGACTGGGCACTATACAAGACTGGGCACTATACAAGACTGGGCACTATACAAGACTGGGCACTATACAAGACTGGGTGCACTATACAAGACTGGGTGCACTATACAAGACTGGGTGCACTATACAAGACTGGGTGCACTATACATATAATAGATAATAATAGATTATAAGCATGTAATGTATGGTAACGATATTGATTGTACCAGAGATGGTAATGTTGATGGATGGACTGACTTCTCCTGATCCAGACTGACACCAGTAAACTCCTCCATCCAGACGAAGTAAGATTGTGTCACAGGATGCTCCTACACTCAATGACAATGAAAACAAAAAGAGATCAGTTGATAGTAATCAATGGTATATAATATTTATATAGTGTGTTTTATCCAAGGCGCTTTACATAGATCGTGCATTACATTCACCCATTCACACACACATTCATTACATTCACCCATTCACCCACACATTCACACATCGATGTCAGAGGAAACCATGCTCGGCACCAACCTGCTCATCAGGAGCAGTTAGGGGTTCAGAGTCTTGCTCAAGGACTCTTCCACACTAACTCTGGGGGAGCCCGGGATCCAACTGGGCCACTCAGTTCTCTACCGGCCACTCTACTCCTGAGCCACTACCCCACTGCAGTTATCTATCTATCTATCGATCTATCGATCTATCTATCTATCTATCTATCTATCTATCGATCTATCGATCGATCTATCTATCTCCATACCTTTGGGTCCAAAGTCTTCACCACAGGTTCCAGTCTCTCCATCACTACTCAGTCGTCTCACAGTCCATCCCTCCACAGAGTGTCCTTCTTCCTCACAGGTCAGTGAGATGGACTCATGTTCAAAGAATTGGGCCCTTCCAGGAGAGACTCTGATGGACACTGGAAGTAGAGAGGGGGAAGACAGGGAGAAATGACAAAGAACACATGGATGAGAGGGAGAAATACAAGCAGACATGATGTGTTATTTATGTGTTCATATTATGAGCTGCTACTGTATGTGTCACTGTAAATACCATTAACTTTAGATGAGAGAACAGCAATACATCTGACTGAATGTAACGGCCTCGTCATGTTTTAATGATGAGTTAAATCTTTATCATGAAAAACCAACCTTTGTTTTGTCAGACAAAACATACAAAACTACAAGTTCTGCTGTATGGTTCTCCTCAATTAATCAATCTTTCTATTAATCAATAGTCACACCATTGCTGTATTATGTTGTTTTAATGTGATCACAACATGGCATAAAAGGATCACCTCTACTAACTAATGACATATGGGTGCCTAATTTCATTTTAAAAAATGGCAAAGACGTTTAGGGTTTACCTAAACCCATAAACATCTTTGCCCTTTTTTTTTACTATTTTGAAAAACATTTTAAAATACTTAAAAAAAAAAAAGAAAAACAATTTACATAGACACGTTGTGAGCTTGTAGATCAGCTATTTGAACTATTTAACTCTTTGAGTGCCAGCGCCCTCTAGGGGCCAAAGAATGCCAGCGCATCTCTCATAGGCGAGCGCTTTAGCTTCCAGGACTTCAGCTTCCAGGACCTCACGTGCTCACGTTCATGCACGGCATGGAAATGTCCCGGATGAAGATGCTAACAGAATGGCTATTCCCATTTTGTCATCTAAAAGATCATTTTTGGGCGATTTCGCCGTAAATAAACCTCGCGCCGCTTTCCTAAAACACAAAAAAGAGATATAAGCCTTTAAAGATGTGGTCTTTCATTGGATTAGGCGGAGATTGGCGATTGCGTTCGCAAATTACGGCCGGCCGGGACGTTGCTAGCTTTCGGCTAGTAGCTACAAAAATCAAGCCAGGCTTCAGAAGGCCTCTTATCATTTTATTCATTTAATTAAATAAAGCCGACCTATTTCGGGATCGGCACACTCGTGTACTCATCGGAAGCGGCGCCGAACATCGGGTGAACATTGGGGAGCTCAAAAATGTATTTTAAACCATTTTTAATGGAATATATCGTCGGACAGAGTAGAACGGCTAGCTGGCTAGCGGCTAGCGAGCCAGGACCACCCACGACTCTACAAGCAGCTCGGGGTAAGTGAATTAATAAAAAAAAGATTGTATTGGATTGAAATGAAGCCGAAATAGTTCGGGATCGGCACCAGATGAGTTAAAATGCTTTTCAAAATGCAAAAAAAGGCAAAGAAGTTTAGGGGCTTAGGCTTTAGCTTGGTGAAAATAGGACGTGTATTTATTATCAGTGTATTTGTTGAGGTGATAGTGTTGAGGTTTGTAATTCCCTGAATTAAAGTTTATCATTCATCAACAGGATTCTTCTGAAAACAATCAGAGGCTTGTCTCACACTACACTACCCATAATGCAATGCACTGACGTTGTCTCACCTTCTGGTTGAACAGGTCCACAACAGAGGACGAGAGACACCACTGTAGAGAGAGAGAGAGAGAGAGAGAGAGAGAGAGAGAGAGAGAGAGAGAGAGGGGGGGGGGGGGGGGGGAGTGAGAGAGAGAGGGAGGAGGGAGGGAGGGAGGGAGGGAAAGGGAGAGAGAAAGAGAAAGAGAGAAAGTCACACTTTGCAAAAGAACACCGAATATAAAAAGAAAAGTGCCAGAAGGAGGCAAGAAGCTGGATTAAGAGTGTCTGCTAAATGGCTAAATTGTAAATGGTCTAAATTGCAAAATTCATAAAAAGCAACATATAAAGATAGAATTGACAAATAACATGATTGCAGTATAAAATAAAACTAGTACCTGATTGAAATAATAGATTAAAAAAAAATCTCTGAAAGAGGCCCAGTGGGAATGGGCCTAAAGTGTGATAAATGAAGTGTCATTCAGTGATCAGGTCAACCAGAACATCCTTCAATGTGTCCTCATAGAGACCTTTTTCCCAGAGCGCTGTGGTGTCGCTGTGCAAAGCGGTGCTGCTTGACACCACAGCTATGGTTGCCAGCTAGGCCTATGACTTTGTGTCTAAACAACTCACAGTTTCATGATGCCACATCTTTTTCAAAACCACCTCCAATCCTACAGCATAGCAGCCGTAGAGCACAAGACTCATTATAGCATCCAATATAATTTTTTTTTTTTTTTTACTAATTACCGGTACCTTGTTTGGTAACAAAACAGTGATCTCTGTCTCATTAATGAACTGATAGTCAAAGCAAAAAAAGACTGAATTTAATATACTCACATGATACTAGGTAGGCTGGTGCAGATGTCATGGTGGAGAACAGCATGAACCAGATGAAACTGACAGACTGACTGACTGACTGTAGAGTGAGGACCCCTCTGCTCTTTTTGGCTAAAACACCCATTTCCTGCTTGGTAAGAGACGCTCAGACACACATGCATGCACAAAACCCTTGTTGATGAGATTTAGAGAAGCAACTATTGATTGATTTCTTTTTCCATTAATCAAATAAGCAATGTGGTTTGTAAATAATAATAACTAGAAGTTTGGACCGCTAAGCAGGGTTTTGGGGTTACAGAAAAAGCTGCTAAAATGTGACCATTTGATACGGGGCTAAAAAAGAATAAAGATGCAATACGTTACATTGCATGGTTTACGTCCATTCGGGGGAGGAAGCCATAGGGGCTTTTAAGCCGTGACATCATTTTGTAGGCAGAGGAGAATCTGCCCCCAGAGCATTTTCTGTCCCTCGCTATTTCAAAAAACAACGACTAAAAAATAACGACTAAAGTATCATTCTAACACTTTCCTTTCAATAACAAAGAGAAGAAAAATGTGTAAATAGTAAAAATAGTAAAAAGATTCACGGAAACTGGGGGCAGAAATTCTCCTCTGCCTACAAAATGATGTCATACTTAACAGCCCCATCCTATGGCCTCTCCAATAGTAGTAAGATAACATCTTAACTAGTCCAAACCCGGGGATGCACGACCCGTCACTCCCACAACCACTAAGAGATATACTGTATTTACTAAACTAAGTAAATATAACAGAGCCTGCCTGCTGGCTCAGGGGAGAAATTGAATTTTGACCTAAGATCCTGAGTCTAGGTGAGACATGACCTTTGACCCTGATCTGAATGTTAACACACAACCTCTACACATTTAAACACACAACCATCACACATGTACACAATTCCAACAAGTCAAAGACATGCATGGTGCATGTGTCAGGTGCCCACTCGTCCAGTTGCCCAGTTGTCAAGGTGTCCACACGTCCCTAGTGCCCACTCTGCCATGTGCCCACGTGTCCCTGGTGCCCACTCGGTCACATGCCCACATGTCCCTAGTGCCCAGATGGTTTTGGAGGCCAGTTGTCCAGGTGCCACATGGTAGATGTAATTTCCTGTGTTCTGGTGAATTTGGGTTTGAGTTTGATACCAAATTCAGGAGAAATTCAGGAGAAATGATCATTCAGGATCACTGCAGGAGATTCAGGAGGGTAAGCCTGTCAATAAAGTTCTGTTGAATTGAATTACACGTCACTCCAATGAACTGCAGCGACCGAGTATTTCCCGGTGAACCTAAGCGCAACGGTGGGGGCTTGGGAGTGTGGGACACACACACCACTGACTATTGCTGATGATGGAGAGGTTATATAGCTTAGCCTTTATGTATTGAGAATGAGAGGCACTCTTGCCGATTTAGTAAGAGACTCGTCGCCAATTGTAAGATATTTAAAAGTTATTTCGGCCGATGATATCCTTTTCTTCCCACAACTAGACTAAGGATTTATATTGTTTGTGTTGTTCTTTACAACCACAATTATTCACGTGTGGCAAGATCGCGGTTCACCAGTTATTAGTAGGCTATAGTGTGGGCTTAGAAGCCTTTTCAGAAGTTAATTTAATGTTTTCCATTTAATGATTGTCTTTATCCTCATCTAATCTTGCGCTAATGCACGCAACTGTTTTTGCCATGTTTTAATATATGTCTTTATATCTATGGTGTAGGCTTTTCAGAAGTTAATTTAATGTTAACTTCATTTAACGGTTTCCTTTATCGTCATCTTGCGCTAATGCACGCAACTGTTTTCGCCAGGTTTTAAGGTCTTATTTAGTTGTTTCTCATAAGCTCGCAACCCTCCTTGTCCATTCGGCCCCCACCTTTGCGCTTAGGTTCACCGGAAAATACTCGGTCGCTGAACTGCAGGGGCAGGTGAGGTATCTGCGTCCCCCCCCCCACACACACACACACATATCCTGTTCTTAGCTCTAGTTTCGATATTGCTCACACAGTCAGAGCTTACAGCCTGCACAGTGTGTGTGTGTGTGTGTGTGTGTGTGTGTGTGTGTGTGTGTGTGTGTGTGTGTGTGTGGTTGAGATTGCAACATGCATTGTTTCCACTGAAGCAAAAAAAAAAAGGTGTGAAATCCACCCTGAGTGAAGTTAGCAGTTAACACAGAGAACACATTATAACAATAGGATACACAACCTCTGCTATTTAAAAAAGACTCCATTGCACATGACATTATAGGGCCGAGCACTGCACAGTAGTGCCAAGCCCTATTGTAATCACAAAGATTATTTTCCCAAAAATGAATTGGGAAAATGATTGAAGGCGCAATGTGGTGTGAATTGACACGTTGTGAGCTTGTAGATCTGCTATTTTCACTGGTTTGTGTCCCGGGCAAACTCTCTTTTGGGTCTGGAGCTGAAAGGTTTGGTAAAAACTGTGTTATTATCAAGCCTGCTATGTGTTGTGAAACCTGATATACAAGCTGCCAGTGTTTCAGCTGGAAGTGAGAGTCATCATTCTAGTGAATCAGAGAGGGGGAGGAGCTTCTAGTTATTCACTCAGTAAGGTAAATGACATAGGGCTCTATTATGATCCAACTTCTTTGCCTTTTTTTTTTTTACTATATATAACATTTTTTTTTAAATATTTCAAATAGCTGATCTGCAAGCTTACAACGTGCAGATGTAGATTTGAAGTATTTAAAAATGTTTTTCAAAATAGTAAAAAAAAAGGCAAAGAAGTTAAGGCATAAGGCATAAGACCTGGATCATAATAGAGCCCATAGAGTTGAATGTTGAAGGAAGCAGGATTAAAGGACTGAGTTAAACAACTGAATCCTTATGGTCTGGTGTCACTCAGGGCTCTATACCAGGACCCCTCCTTTTATCCCTCTACACCACATGTCTTTACACAGCAGATCCACAAGCTCACACTGTGTCACAATGTGATGTGCTGTCATTGTGAGCTTATAGATCTATTTCTTCCAAATGTTTGTCCCCAGAATAAGGACGCTAGGATGCATCATGCATTTAGAGACCTTTTCTCATAGTATTGTGGTGCTGTGTGTTCTATCAGTTCACATGTTATGTGCATTCCATTCTGTGATCTTACCACAGGTGAGTTCCAGGTGAATAGCCTGCTTGAAATTCAAGCTGTAATTGCTCGTCGTCGAATCCTCCTTATGTGGAAAAACCGTCTACCGCCTTCAAACGCTTCTTGGCTGCAGGACCTGATGTCATTTTTGAAACTAGAAAAAAATACATTTGCAGTGCACACTGGCAACCTCTTATCTCCTACTTCGACAGCCTACAAAATATCTCTTTGGAGTATGATTAATAATTTTTCATCCCACTTGAACCAAAGGTGTGAACTACTTATTGTTATTTTTATATTTTTTGGATCTCAACACACAAAGCGCCACTCGAGGTTGAGCCAACATGCTGGTTTCTTTATTCCCTTTACTCTCTCTAATCTCTCAACTCTTTTCTCTTTTGTTCTCAATTCTCCTCTATCTCTCTTTCTTTCTCTAGCTTCGGGGGGTAGGGGTATAGAGTAGCTGAAAAAAAAAAAAAAAAAAAAAAAAAACACAAAGAAAGCACCAACCTACTGTTAGGTCAACTCAAGATTTTTAAGAAATGAATATACTTATTTGCTCAATGTAATTTATTGCAAATGTCGAAGGTACAATGTAAAGCATGCATGGTATGTAAATTATTAACTGTGAGAAATTTGTGGAATAAAGTTTATTTAAAAAAAATGAAATTCAAGCTGTAACATGATTTATGTTCATAACATCTGCTGTGTGTGTGTGTGTGTGTGTGTGTGTGTGTGTGTGTGCGTGCGTGCGTGTGTGCGTGCGTGCGTGCGTGCGTTAGAGTAAACATCTTGTCCTTAACTGGCACTGTTAGGCCCACCCACAAACACCCAGGACATACCCCCCCCCCCCCCCCATTGTTCTCAGTATTGAAACTAATGTTGACAACAAAAATTCATCCGTTTCATGACAACAAGCTCTGACTGCCAGTAAGGTGACTGCGCTCTACGTAGTGTTGCATTGTGGGTAGTCTGGATGATGTGGTTTGCAGAACTCACCATGTTAACTGTTTCATGTCTGGAAGTTCTTACAGAACATACCGTAATGTATTATTCTCAGCAATCTGCTCTCATATGAGCCTATAGGTCAGTTGTATGAGCCTATAGATCAGTTGTATGAGCCTATAGATCAGTTGTATGAGCCTATAGATCAGTTGTATGAGCCTATAGATCAGTTGTATGAGCCTATAGATCAGTTGTATGAGCCTATAGATCAGCTCTGTGACCACAAACGGTCCACGTCCTTTTTTACAGAGACAGGATGCAGTCTGAGAGTGTGAAAAAAACAGGAAATAGAAAACGGTGAGAATCTGCATCAGGCTGGGGGGCATCAAGACCAGTGAGTCGGCTCAAGCGAACTTCGCAACATTCTGCCCGGAGACTCGCTCGCTTTAGCTCGCTCTGCAGGGCCTCACGTGGATCAAGTTCACCTGAGACGGCGCGCCTCCGTCGCGGTCTAAAACTATACTTGGTCAGCAAAAAGAAATTCCGTGGTTGGCGTACAAATTGCCACCAGGAGGTGTGGGTTGGGAGTCTAATGATTAGTGAGGCAGACACTGAGGCTGGTGCTGGGATGGGGCATTCAGGGAGTATTAGAATGACACACACACACACGCACGCACGCACGCACGCACGCACGCACGCACGCACACACACACACACACACACACACACACAATAAACTAATTAGGGTCCTGCTTAAGCTTCCCTATCAGACTCACCTCACCGCTACTCACCAGTTAAGAGTGGGGTGGCTCAGAGTAGATGACAGAGTACAGCAACTTGCAATGGGCCTGGTGTACAAGATACACTACACCACTATGATACCCAAGTACCTGTCAAAATACTTTATAAACATTAAGGATGTCCATAATTACAACACCAGAGGCAGCGCCACAGATCACTTTCAACCCAGAGTCAAAACCAACAAAGGGTCAAACTCTTTTTTCTGCTATACCACCAAAATGTGGAAAGCCTTACCGAAGGCCATAAAGGAGTGTGGATCACTAGCATCCTTTAAAATTGCCCTGAAAAACCACTTACAGGCAGCAGCCGTTCGCAACTGGTAAAAATACTAACCTAGCCCAACCCTACCCCCCCCTGCCCCTTCTTTATACTTACTGTTTGTTCTCTCATTTTTCTTTTCTTTACATATCTACTGCATAGTACTGTGTTCTATTCGTCTGTCATTCAATGTTATATGAGATACTTAAATGGTTTCTTGTGGAAATAAGCTTAGTCTTTTCATGGATCTCCTTTTAGTAGACCTTGTACCAGTGAACTGTACCATCATGAAACTGTACCTTTTCCTATGCAAACTGACAATAAAGTCTTCAATCAATCAATCAACCAAACACACACACACACACACACACACACACACACACACACACACACACACACACACACACACACACACACACACACACACACAAAACAACAAAAAAACAACAGAGGCAGCTCCATAGATCACATCCATCCTAGATTTGGCTCAAACAAAGGGTTAAATGTGTTCTCCTATGCTGCAAAAAAATGTGGAACGCCCTACCAAAGGCCTTAAAAGAGTGTAAATCCCTTCCCTCCTTTAAAACCGCTCTGAAAAGTCACTTACAGGCAGCAGCTACTCCAAACTGGTAAAAGAAAACAAAGCCTATATTTTCATATTTCTTGTGATGTTTATCCTTTTAGTTGACCTTGTACCAGTGAACTGTACTGTCATGAAACTGTACCTTTTCCCTGTGCAAACTTCTAATGAAGTCTTCCATCAGTCAATCAGCCTATGAAATGGTTTTCTGATGACACCTGCTGGTCATATTGAGCAACTGCAGCCTTCAAGGAGTTCCTGTCTCCAGACTGGAGCAGTTTTCTCTTCATATCATCTTCAGTTCACAATGTTTCAGAGTAGTTGTTGTTCATGTTGATACAACATTAATACATGTTTCAGAGTAGTTGTTGTTCATGTTGATACAACATTAATACATGTTTCAGAGTAGTTGTTGTTCATGTTGATACAACATTAATACATGTTTCAGAGTAGTTGTTGTTCATGTTGATACAACATTAATACATGTTTCAGAGTAGTTGTTGTTCATGTTGATACAACATTAATACATGTTTCAGAGTAGTTGTTGTTCATGTTGATACAACATTAATACATGTACATAACACAATGTTCCAGAGTAGTTGTTGTTCATGTTGATACAACATTAATACATGTACATAAATGTACACATATGAAGATCAGTTCACAATGTTTCAGAGTAGTTGTTGTTCATGTTGATACAACATTAATACATGTACATAAATGTACACATATGAAGCTCAGTTCACAATGTTTCAGAGTAGTTGTTGTTCATGTTGATACAACATTAATACATGTACATAAATGTACACATATGAAGATCAGTTCACAATGTTTCAGAGTAGTTGTTGTTCATGTTGATACAACATTAATACATGTACATAAATGTACACATATGAAGATCAGTTCACAATGTTTCAGAGTAGTTGTTGTTCATGTTGATACAACATTAATACATGTACATAAATGTACACATATGAAGATCAGTTCACAATGTTTCAGAGTAGTTGTTGTTCATGTTGATACAACATTAATACATGTACATAAATGTACACATATGAAGATCAGAACACATTACAATGTTTCAGAGTAGTTGTTGTTCATGTTGATACAACATTAATACATGTACATAAATGTACACATATGAAGATCAGTTCACAATGTTTCAGAGTAGTTGTTGTTCATGTTGATACAACATTAATACATGTACATAAATGTACACATATGAAGCTCAGTTCACAATGTTTCAGAGTAGTTGTTGTTCATGTTGATACAACATTAATACATGTACATAAATGTACAATGTTTCAGAGTAGTTGTTGTTCATGTTGATACAACATTAATACATGTACATAACACAATGTTTCAGAGTAGTTGTTGTTCATGTTGATACAACATTAATAAATGTACATAACACAATGTTTCAGAGTAGTTGTTGTTCATGTTGATACAACATTAATACATGTACATCAATGTACACGTATGAAGATCAGAACACATCACATTCTATTCTGATTGAAAAACTCAAAGCTATTGGTCTTGATAGCACAGCAGTGAGATGGATGCACTCTTACTTGGTGGGGAGGGAACCGATGGTGGAAGTCAACGGAACCCTGTCCCCCCCCCCCCTCCCAGTAAACTGTGGAGTACCTCAAGGGAGTATACTAGGACCACTGTTGTTCTTAATATACGTAAACGACATGTCATCTGCTTGTGACTGCAATCTGTTTCTGTGCGCGGATGACTCGGCTCTCCTAGTCTCAGGCGGAGACATATTGCTGGTTGAAAAGGCCCTTAACTGTGAATTTAACAAGATCTGCACCTGGCTCAATGACAACAGACTCTCAATTCACCTAGGCAAAACTGAATGTATCCTCTTTGGATCTAGTCAGAAACTTAGCCTAGTTGAGAACTTCACAGTTAAAGTAGGTGACACTGTGATAGAAAGAAAAAAACACATCTGCTACCTGGGTTGCATCCTGGAGGCTAACCTATCCCGTGAAAAAATTACCACCAAGGTAACCAGTAAGACTCCCTAATCGGGAGATAAGCGACCGTTGGTCGCTTATCTCCTGTCACACTGCTGACATCAGTATGACATCACACCGTACACAAATGACCCTTATATAAGACCGGCATTATCTACCGACAGATTAGTAACAAGATGTCAAAATCGTTGAAGGTTGAATCTCCAGATATGGAGATAACCAACACATCACTCCATATATGGAGATAACCGACAAATCTCACTAAGTCTGAACTCACAAGCCCCATATTTGGACACGAACAACATATAACTCCATATAGAGACATAGCTGCTGACATCAGTATGACATCACACTGCTGACATCAGTATGACATCACACCGTACACAAATTACCCTTATATAAGACCGGCATTATCTACCGACAGATTAGATGCAAGCAGGATCTCGACTCTGACACAACTCATCGGCTCATAAGCTGGTTCTCCCTCCATATATGGAGATAACCGACGAATCTCACTAAGTCTGACCTCACAAGCCCCATATTTGGACACGAACAACATATAACTCCATATATAGAGACATAGCTGCTGACATCAGTATGACATCACACTGCTGACATCAGTATGACATCACACCGTACACAAATGACCCTGACGGCACACACCAAGCAGTGTGATGTCATACTGATGCGGAGATATGAGCAGGGCAAAGGTGTGACGTGTGACGTGTGACCGACGGACGGACGGACGGACGGACGGACGGACGGCCGGTGGAGGTTTTGATACCAGTAAGACTCCCTAATCGGGAGATAAGCGAACGTTGGTCGCTTATCTCCACAAATAGGCCAATATCTCCGCATCAGTATGACATCACACTGCTGACATCAGTAAGACATCACACCGTACACAAATGACCCTTATATAAGACCGGCATTATCTACCGACAGATTAGTAACAAGATGTCAAAATCGTTGAAGGTTGAATCTCCAGATATGGAGATAACCAACACATCCCTCCATATATGGAGATAACCGACGAATCTCACTAAGTCTGACCTCACAAGCCCCATATTTGGACACGAACAACATATAACTCCATATATAGAGACATAGCTGCTGACATCAGTATGACATCACACTGCTGACATCAGTATGACATCACACCGTACACAAATGACCCTTATATAAGACCGGCATTATCTACCGACAGATTAGATGCAAGCAGGATCTCAACTCTGACACAACTCATCGGCTCATAAGCTGGTTCTCCCTCCATATATGAAGATAGCCGACGAATCTCACTAAGTCTGACCTCACAAGCCCCATATTTGGACACGAACAACATATAACTTCAAAACCTCCATCGTGTCCAAATATTGTGAGGTCAGACTTAGTGAGATTCGTCGGTTATCTCCATATATGGAGGGATGTGTTGGTTATCTCCATATCTGGAGATTCAACCTTCAACGATTTTGACATCTTGTTACTAATCTGTCGGTAGATAATGCCGGTCTTATATAAGGGTCATTTGTGTACGGTGTGATGTCATACTGATGTCAGCAGTGTGATGTCATACTGATGCGGAGATATGAGCAGGGCAAAGGTGTGACGTATGTGACCGACGGACGGACGGACGGACGGACGGCCGGTGGAGGTTTTGATACTAAACTGCGACCTGACGGTCGCAACTAAACTGCGACCTGACGGTCGCAATCAATAAAGTCAACCAACGAATTCGCTTCTTGCAAAGGGTTGCCCCGCTGAGCAATATTAAATCCCGAAAGACACTAGGAGGTGCTCTTATTTGGCCCCTCATTGATTACGGAGTCCTTGTCTGGTATCGCGACGCCCCAGCTGCCTTAAAGTTAAAGCTCCAAACAGCCCAAAACAAACTAATTAGGGTTGTGCTTGGTCTCCCTCCTCAGACCCACCTTACCGATCATCACCACGAAAGCGTGGGGTGGCTCAAAGTAGCTGATAGAGTACAACATCTTGCAATGGGCCTGGTGTACAAGATACACTACACCTCCAAGATTCCCATGTACCTGACAAACTACTTCTTAAAGGTCAAGGATGTTCATGATCACAACACCAGAGGCAGCTCCACTAATCATCATCAACGTAGATTTAACACTAAACAAGGCTCTAACTCGTTCTCCTGCTACACCATCAACATGTGGAACGCCCTTCCACAAGCCCTAAAGAGAGCAAATCCCTAGCCTCCTTCAAAATTGGTATGAAAAGTCACCTTCAGACAGCTGCTACCCGTGACTTGTAAATAGACTAAGCCCCCATGCTCCCCCCCTTTTCTTTTTTTCTGCCTTTGTATTTGATGTTTCGCAGCCATACAGGAGGACAGACTCCACAGTGGTGTGGAATAGGCCCAGCTTTATGTGTCGGGGGAGATTCGAGCACCACACTCTTGACATACCGTTCAGGGCCCACGCTAGTGCCTTCCTGACCTTAAGGTCCTGTTCTGTGGAGTTCATCCAGGAACCCAAGTATTTGAAGTCATTGACCTCTCGCAGAGCGTTGCCATCTGATGTTGTAATCGGCGGATGGTCCATGTGGATGTTATAGGTGATTACCTCAGTCTTCTTTGCATTCAGTCTGAGGCCAACCTTAGCACATTCCACCTCCACTCTGTTCAGGAGTTCCTGCGCCTGCTCCACACGGTCAGACACCAGGCAGATGTCATCTGCTTAGTCTAGGTCTGCCAAGGCTACAGCAGGGTTTCTACTAGACTTCCTTGCTATATATAGCAGTGGTTTTCAACCCTTTTCACATCAAGGTCCATTATTTTAGTCAGCATTTGAGACACAGAACCATTTGATGACATTTAACCTCTCAGACCCAGAAGAGACTCTGTTGTTAGCTTTGGAGATTTGTAATTCCATGCTGTATTGATGTGGTACCAGATAACAGGAAAATGTTGATCAAATTGATCGATTGATTGATTGAAGGCTTTTTTAGAGGTTTGCATATGTAGCCAGTCAGAGATGAGCCATAGAGCCCGCCCACCATAGGACAGCTGCACTCAGGGGCGTCAATTGGGTATGGCAGTATGGGGTATGCAGCTGCCATAGTCAATTTTTTGGAAGAATTGTTTGGTTTGTGATACAAGCACCAAATTGTGCACAAAGTTTCCTCTGGACCTACTTTTCCCAAAAAGCACGTTAGCCACTCAATTTATTTAAAAAAGGGGTGGGTTTTTTTTTTATAAATTGAGTGGCTAACGTGCTTTTTGGGAAAAGTAGGTCCAGAGGAAACTTTGTGCAAAATGTGGTGCTTGTATCACAAAGTGAACGATTGTTGTACTAATTTCCCGGGCTATTAGCTGCACTTGAACAACCATTCCAGGCTGCCATATCCAGCCCAAGAAACCGTAGAAACGGGGGGGAAAATAAAATGTACTTCTTAAAATAAATGTATCATGCCTGTTGCTAAGGTATGGCAACATGACTGGTGTCTTGCACACGCGCGAAGGCGCGCATGCAAGACACCAGGCATGTTGCCATACCCTAGCCTTTTCTGAACTGACGCCACTGGCTGCACTGTCACTTCCTCATTGGGAATCAGTGGGAGTGAAATTCCTTGCAGTCCAACAAACCACTGCTTGGTGCTGCTGACTGGTCTCATGTTTTATGTTTTATTCTTTGCTCTGCCAGGGTGAGTAACAAGAGACATGTCGATGGCCACAACGCAAAACCTCCTATCTGAAAAATTCACTTTGTTGGAAAAATGAAAAAGAAAATGTGTGTTCAACATTAAAACTATTTCTAGTCACATGACATTTTTTGGCAAAATGAGGGTCAGAATGATCTTGCAGACAGACTGACCATGTGCAGCATAGCCTATTGTCTTCATTTCAAGTGAAATCCAAAAAATCATGACATTTGCAGATATGAGGTTTTGCGTTTTGGACATCGTTGTACAGTACTTCATGTTTAATCATGATGATGGCTGCTACTATAACAACATTTATTATGTTCAGGAGTTCATGTCTCTATGAGGTGGTGAGTTCATGTGGCAAGGGGGCTAGGATAAAACACCGCAACCATTCAGAAACACCTCTATTCAGAAGATTGACTTCCATTATTCTAATTAGAGGTGTCACCTAAACCCTAACCTCAGTGGGGGTATTTCTGAATAGGGGTGTTTCTAAGTAGGGGTGTTTCTGAATAGAGGGCTGCCCCCAACTTG
Organism: Nannobrachium achirus; assembly: GCF_963921795.1. Taxonomy (NCBI): domain Eukaryota; kingdom Metazoa; phylum Chordata; class Actinopteri; order Myctophiformes; family Myctophidae; genus Nannobrachium; species Nannobrachium achirus. Next base: position 60,299,733 of record NC_137824.1, on the reverse strand, counting down.
AGGTACATCCACTAAGAACTTGTATTGATCATGTGGTTATTGGCAGTAGTGTACTTGTGTTTATATTCCCCTCCTTTACAGCACCACTGCTGTTTTGTTTAGGTTGTTTTTTATTGTCCTTGGTTTATTGAGATATTTCTTATTGTTTATTAATACATTGTTTATCTTTTCTTCTTCCCCCAAATACTGAGTCCTTTATATGCCGTACATCAATAAGTCCATCTTTAAAAAACACACAGGGCATCAATAAGTCCATTAAAAACACAGGGCATCAATAAGTCCATCTAGGAGGTAAATGTCTTGTTGAAAACAAAGGTTTTTAGTCCCCTTTTAAAAGCCTCTACAGTCTGTGGTTCTCTCAGGTGGCCAGAGAGGGCACTGTTTCACAGCCAAGGAGCAGCTGAGCAGAAGGCCCGCTAATGTTGGGTTTAAAGGGGCCCCACCAAGCTTTTCAGAATATATATTTGATATAAATATTGGTCCATAATACAGTTTTATACAGGTTTTAGCCCCCCCACCCACTTTTTTAGAAAAGCCTTTTTAACCCCTTAACAGCCCCTTTCTCATTCATTCTGTTGTTGTGTGTTGTTTTAAGTTTAGTTTTTTGCTGTAATTTGTACCATATGTTTCACTGTTTGATGTATTTTTTTTATCATGTTGTTAAAGGGATATTCCACTTTCAACAGGGAAACAGCTTATGGGCTTCTCTCCACATACACACCCATTGTAACTTCAAACTCCATTTTAACCATGATAGATTCATTAAAAACACCCATTATTGTGTTCTGGTTATTCATACTGCCCTCCTGATACGTGAGCAGGCCGTGTTTTTTCCATAACTTTTTCATTTATTTTTAATAATTATTTCGGAAAATTAAATAAAAAAAAAAATCATAAAAATAAATGAAAAAAGTAATGGAAAAAACACGGCCTGCTCACGTATTAGGAGGGTAGTATGAGTCACCAGAAAAAATAATGGGTGTTTTTTAATGAATGGTTAAAATGAAGTTTGAAGTTACAATGGGTGTGTATGGGGAGAGAAGCCCATAATCCTGTCCTGTCCCACTCCTGGTCAAAATCACTCCCGTTCACCTCCCGTTCCCGAAAAAAATATGTTTTTCCATTTTGATCCATATAATATTTGATATCATGTTTATTATTATATAATGTATAATTTTATAATGTTGGCAGTTCGAAGACCTCACTTTCCTGTGCTTTTTTCCTCCCAAACGGCTAATAAAGTCGCACTGTTTATTTCTGTGGTTTGATGAACTGGTCTGGAATGATTCCCGCTCCTGTCCACTCCCGTTGATTTTCATTCCTGTCCCGTCCCGATCACGGCATTAATACAAATCTGACTCCTGTCCTGTGGGAATCCCACGGGACCCACAGGAATTCCTGTCAAATGTCATCCTCTAGTCTACACTAAATCTCTGAATGCTACACCTAAAAGGCAGGGAGGTCCAAAGAAACTACAACACATCACATCCCCTGTCTTTACCTGTAATAATAACCCTGGCATGTCTGTCTTCAGGTAGGAGACCTGCTGTAGGCCTACTGCCAACAAGGACATGGAACAGAGCTGGTGTTATGGACAGACAGACAGGATGGCGGTGTTTGGAGCTGATGACTGGGACTGGTCCACAGGTACACTGACCACCTACACACACACACACACACACACACACACACACACACACACACACACACACACACACACACACACACACACACACACACACACACACACACACACACACACCACCAGTGTTGGGGAAGTTACTTTGAAAGCGTAACTTGTACAGTTACAAGTAACTCACCATGGCAGTAACTGATCAAGTTAAAGTTATACCCCTGGAGAAATATAACTTATAAAGTTTCAAGTACATAGAAAAAGTAACTTGAGTTACTTTTTTTCCCCAGCGTTGAGAATGTACATTTGGTGTACATGAAACTAAATATAATATCCTACAAAAAAAGCCACATGCCAGCAGAAATATGCCTCTCAACTGAGTTTTATGTTTTATTTCAAAAAGGTTGACATTTTCTTTAGTAAACATCTGTGTTCCTAAAATAAAGTTAAACAAAGAAGAAAATTATCATCTGTTAAGGACATTTGATCGTAAAATTATAACTTTGCTTGTAACTTCTTGTAACTTGACCCAACAATGACCCAAAAAGTATCTCAGTTACTTGACGAGTTACAGAAATATGAATGTAACTCGGTACCCAGCAAGTTACAGGAAAATGTAACTTAGTTACGTAACTCAGTTACATGTAACTTTAACTTCCCCAACACTGCTGACCACCACCACACTCTCATCATGTCATTAAATGTCTGTCTAACGCAGCAGCAAACATGAAGACCATGCAGCATTATTATTATTAATTAGAGAGAGAGGGAGGGACACAGCCAGGCCTGGAATTTAGAATGTAACGTTGAATTGCGTCGTGGATTAGACATATCGTGACAGCCCTAGTGTTTAGTTTTTAGTTTAGTTTATTTAATCAACTCATACATTTATACAAGTCGTACATCCACATAATCATTGTTACAGGTGATCAAAAGGAATAGGCTGAAGCTGAAAGCTTGTGGATGCCTATCCTACGTATTCATGAATTAAGACATTGATTAGTTATAAGAGTGTTCAGTACATATATGTACATAAATGGTGGTCAAACAGTGATTCAAAATGTAATGTTGTATGACGTGTGGAAATTCAAGGTTGAGGCCAAAGGGGAAAGGCCTGTTTGTCTGTTTTTATGGGCTTGCATAGTGTTTGGAGGATACAGATTGATTCACACATGCTTCTGATGATCTGTTCATCTTAGACTTGAGTCCTTGTCTGAATACACTAAAGCTAGCAGTAATTCAGTAGTCCAGTCGCAACTCCCACATGACATCAGGTGGGAACTGACAGCCATGAACTACCAACATCAACAACTGAAATAAATAACATGTATCATCTAGCTCGGGAAAACAAGGTTTCCATTCCGGGAACTGCCCATAAGTCTGAAGGTTCATTAGTCCGAATTTAGTTGGGGTTACTGAGGTTAGGCTTAGGGTTAGAGTTAAACATAGCATTCTTAACAAATTCGGACTAATGAACCTTCGGACCAATGCCATGGCACCTCAATTCCTGGTTTCAATTCTCTGGCTTTTTTGTGTTTTCATGTTCTGCGATGCATTGACTGTATGTCGGAAAGTGCTCTTTTTATCAATCAATAAATTCATGAAATGCATAGAGGATGATCTTCTAGTCTGACTGCACCATAGAGTTACTATAATGTAGGTTTCACATGGAGCTGGAATTCTGATACGCTACATGAACACCAGTTGGCAGTATTACACATGTTATTAAGAGCCCAGAATCTGATCTGCATCAGACAGTGGCAAGAATTAAATTGAAACGTTCTTATCACTACTAGCAGAGATGAGTCTCTACAGACAGACAGACAGACAGACAGACAGACAGACAGACAGACAGACAGACAGACAGACAGACAGACAGACAGACAGACGGCATGTGATCAGCTCATGACCTGCATGTCTCCCTCTCTGGACAAGTGTGTCCGTGGGCAAGACTAGTCGCTGTCCGTGGAAAATACTAGACTTTCTGTTTTACACACCATTATAATCTGCTTATTTTGGTCATAAGACACAATTACTGAATGTCTCCAGGGTTTCTTCAGAATAGTATGACACTGTTACCATAACACTATGCCATAGTACTAGTGGTTCTCAGACACTATGCCATAGTACTAGTGGTTCTCAAATGTTTGTCTGTTTGCAAGGACAAGGAAGAAGTTGCCAGCACTCAAGGACTCTCCTTTTTTACATGATTTTTATTTACCTCACTGGGCAAGAATGAACGGACGCGTTTCGACCGTGTAGGTCTTCTTCAGCGTTATGACAAGACAACAGGAAATTACGTAAAAAATAGGATGTGTTACAATCAATGTGATTAAGCTGTTATCACTTAACCACTAGCAGTGAAGTAATTATGATTCAAGTACCAAGACAAATCATGTAAATAAACCAAATATAGTACAATACAAAGCCATATTTCTTTCTTTCTTTCTTTCTTTCTTTCTTTCTTTCTTTCTTTCTTTCTTTCTTTCTTTCTTTTTATTTATTTCGAACATCATACAATACAAAATCACAATAAAACAATATTAAAAACATAATATAAAAACAATTCCCATCATCTCAAACAATAAATCAATCATAAATGTGTTCGAAAGCTAGTAAAAAGAAGCTGATGCTTATAATATCCTACCCCTTCATATCAATTTTATACAGTACGTGATAACACAAACCTTGTGAGAAATATATATATATAATACAACCCTTTCCAAGCCCCGCCAGAAACCCCTGAACAGAGGTACTGCCGAACAAATGTCCTATTTATTTATAAACATGTTTTAAAAAAGCAAAGCACGAAATCATAACAACACAATCGGATCGCTACGTGCAAGCCAGCAAACCATGCATGAAAGAGTTTTTTTGGTTGGCCAACCTTTTTTCATGGTGCTGTAGGCAGTTCTCCTCCGGTCATTAACATGGAGCGATACGGGGAAAACAGCGATAATAAACAGCACCCGAAAATACAATCCGTCTTCTGTGCACGCACATCGATCTAATCCAATGCAATCCACTCATTCCGAAGCCTTGATTTCGTCTGTCGTCTGATCGAAAATGATGAGGAGACGCGCTGGCCAACTGGCAGCATACACAATACAAGGGCACGTAATGGCCGCCCGTGGACACCAGTTGCTCCCTAGCAGATGACATCATCACGTCTCTGACGAATTCACGTCTCAGGAGCTCTCTTAAAGAGACAGAGCACGACCGGCGACTGTATTTAAAAAAAAAATATTATTAATTTCATAAATTACGCGAAAGTACGGGAAAGCACGAGCGGCGCACTCGGTGGTCCGGACAAGTACGGGCAAGTACGGCCCGGCTTACAATTAAAACAAACAAAAACAAAAAACTAATAGATGAACACACACATTTGAACTTCACATACCGTAACTTCAGTATTCTTTCCATAATTAACTATTTCAAATTCCCTCCTCATTTCTGTACTTATTTCCACTTCCACAGACTGAAATGCACATATTTCTTTGTACAGTGCGTACAAAAGGTTAAAAAAGTAGGAGAAGGAGGATGTTTGAATCCACTGTACTCTATATATCTATATGTGTAGGAGTGAAAACATTTTTTAAATGCTAATTCATGATTCACATGTGAACAATTTAGTCACAAAAAGCAGCTCAGTAAAAGCTCCTCATTAAGACCCTTAGGGTGTTCTATCTGGAGTGTGTGAATCCAATAGGCCTCCCTCTGAAGCAAAACCTTATCCCTATCACCACCTCTCTCTAAGGGCTTTACCACCTCAATCCCCATGAACCTTAAAGCAGTGTTTCTCAACCACTGCCTGGGGACCTTTGCTGTGCCCCTGAGAAGGGTCAAGTGTGCCCCTTGAAACTGCTTGAAAGCCAGTATTGTATTTATCATTTTAAAAATGATTTAAACAGCCGATCTATGTAGATCGGCTGTTTTCACTACTGTCTGATGAAGCAGGGCTTTACTTTACTTTGAAATTTGGAAATACAAGGTTTCTTCCCGACAGTGACGATATTTACACCCCCGTATTATGTAGGTGTGACCATGGATTCTTGGGACATGAATAGTGTGCCCATGCAGAAAAAAGGTTGAGAAACACTGCCTTTAAGTACAGACGTCATGACCCACAGCATTGAAATGTCTAGCAAGGACTCCCTTAACTCTTGGTTTTTTGTACACTCAGAGTTACAGACTCGTTATGATCATTCAGGGTTAGGTCTTTATATTTATGCTAATATTACTGTCCGTTCATTTTGTATGTTTGTGGCAAAGACATGTGTTTTTTAACCACTCAGACCCTCAGTAAGACCCACCTGACTTGCACTGTGCTTGGTACGTTCTTTTTTCCATCTACACCATAACTCTTTCTATGTGTTCTAGAGCTATGCAATCTGTGTTCTAGATCTATACATTCTATGTTCTAGATCTATACTTTCTATGTGCTTTAGTTCTATATTTTTATGAATTCTGAATGAATGAATGATTTTATCTGGAGGGCCATATTGTCATGTGAAGCTTGACCAATTCTCAATTCTGCATGCAGGGGACATGTACGGGACAGACAAAGCCTGTTCATTCTGGACTGGAATGACCATATATGGACATGTACGGGACACACAAAGCCACTCCTTGGAAGCGTCTTTCTCCGCTTCAAATATGGGGTTCATGTGGTTTAAACGTCAAGTATAAAGTCATGTTCAATCTGTCCAGATAAGTGTTACTTGGGACATATCTTAGGGGGACAGATTTACATGTTTACGTATGGTCATTTTTCATTTTAATGCAGTGGATGAAAAGGTTATGAGTCCTGAGACTATACTATAGTAAACTAGGCTTTAATAGGCCTATATTAAATGAGTTATTATATTAGATTATTAGATTATGCTCTGAATGCAACAAAAGTAGGGCTATATGAAGTTTTCAGTTTTACTCTACAGTGTCGAAGTCCACAAGACATTACATAAAAGAGTAATATTACAAACACAAGACTATTACTATACTATATACTAATACTATTAGTAGTAAGACACCTCAGGGCGACATGCGACCTCGCCCTTGTGCCAATTCCTGGCCATCTGGCCAGTGATGTATAACGGACCAGTTACCCATATATGGAGAGTCATGGTACCCATATATGGAGATCCATGTACTGTATATGGAGATATGCTGTGAGAGCCCAAACATGCTTACACTAGTTATTCGTCCTATTTTTTTTTTCCTATCGCCAAAATAAAATGCCTGGGTTTCCGAGGCTATTCGTCCTATGACATCTATGACATCTGACATCATACCCTTTTATGCCCATACATGGAGATCGCTGTCTGTAGAACCAGACACATTGCTATTACTATTACTATTACTATTCTGCACTCTGTCGACTCGAGGTGCCTACTTGTGAACCAGCAGAGCGCAAGTACTGTGATGGGTGCTGTTGGGTGCTGTCTGTAGGGGTGTGTGTGTGTGTGTTGGGTGTGTCTTTAGGGGTGTGTGGGCAAGTTGTGTCCATCTACACAGGCTCTACAAGTTATTACAACACTAAACACAATATAGTACAATCACAAGCATAGAAAAGAACAAAAACTGATTATTAATAATACATTAATTATACAGTCCTACTCAAAGAAAACATTAAATAAGCATGCAGCTACCTTCCCAGTACAACAACACCTACCATCAGCTCCCAGTACTCACTACTCATACCAGTTGAGTTGGTGGTGTCGGGATCGAACCCGTGACCTTGTGTTCTACTGGGGGGCGGCTGTAGCTCAGGCAGGTTGTGTCCACATGTGGAAGTGTCCTTGGGCAAGACACTGAACCCCACACTGGCTCCAATGAGTGGGTCAGTACAAGACACTGAACCCCACACTGGCTCCAATGAGTGGGTCAGTACAAGACACTGAACCCCACACTGGCTCCAATGAGCCGGTCAGTACAAGACACTGAACCCCACACTGGCTCCAATGAGCCGGTCAGTACAAGACACTGAACCCCACACTGGCTCCAATGAGCCGGTCAGTACAAGACACTGAACCCCACACTGGCTCCAATGAGTGGGTCAGTACAAGACACTGAACCCCACACTGGCTCCAATGAGTGGGTCAGTACAAGACACTGAACCCCACACTGGCTCCAATGAGTGGGTCAGTACAAGACACTGAACCCCACACTGGCTCCAATGAGTGGGTCAGTACAAGACACTGAACCCCACACTGGCTCCAATGAGCCGGTCAGTACAAGACACTGAACCCCACACTGGCTCCAATGAGTGGGTCAGTACAAGACACTGAACCCCACACTGGCTCCAATGAGTGGGTCAGTACAAGACACTGAACCCCACACTGGCTCCAATGAGTGGGTCAGTACAAGACACTGAACCCCACACTGGCTCCAATGAGTGGGTCAGTACAAGACACTGAACCCCACACTGGCTCCAATGAGTGGGTCAGTACAAGACATTGAACCCCACACTGGCTCCAATGAGCCGGTCAGTACAAGACACTGAACCCCACACTGGCTCCAATGAGCCGGTCAGTACAAGACACTGAACCCCACACTGGCTCCAATGAGTGGGTCAGTACAAGACACTGAACCCCACACTGGCTCCAATGAGTGGGTCAGTACAAGACACTGAACCCCACACTGGCTCCAATGAGTGGGTCAGTACAAGACACTGAACCCCACACTGCCTCCAGTGAGTGGGTCAGTACAAGACACTGAACCCCACACTGCCTCCAGTGAGTGGGTCAGTACAAGACACTGAACCCCACACTGGCTCCAATGAGTGGGTCAGTACAAGACACTGAACCCCACACTGGCTCCAATGAGTGGGTCAGTACAAGACACTGAACCCCACACTGGCTCCAATGAGCCGGTCAGTACAAGACACTGAACCCCACACTGGCTCCAATGAGTGGGTCAGTACAAGACACTGAACCCCACACTGGCTCCAATGAGTGGGTCAGTACAAGACACTGAACCCCACACTGGCTCCAATGAGTGGGTCAGTACAAGACACTGAACCCCACACTGGCTCCAATGAGTGGGTCAGTACAAGACACTGAACCCCACACTGGCTCCAATGAGTGGGTCAGTACAAGACACTGAACCCCACACTGGCTCCAATGAGTGGGTCAGTACAAGACACTGAACCCCACACTGGCTCCAGTGAGTGGGTCAGTACAAGACACTGAACCCCACACTGGCTCCAATGAGTGGGTCAGTACAAGACACTGAACCCCACACTGGCTCCAATGAGTGGGTCAGTACAAGACACTGAACCCCACACTGCCTCCAATGAGTGGGTCAGTACAAGACACTGAACCCCACACTGGCTCCAATGAGTGGGTCAGTACAAGACACTGAACCCCACACTGGCTCCAATGAGTGGGTCAGTACAAGACACTGAACCCCACACTGGCTCCAATGAGTGGGTCAGTACAAGACACTGAACCCCACACTGGCTCCAGTGAGTGGGTCAGTACAAGACAATGAACCCCACACTGGCTCCAATGAGTGGGTCAGTACAAGACACTGAACCCCACACTGGCTCCAATGAGTGGGTCAGTACAAGACACTGAACCCCACACTGGCTCCAATGAGTGGGTCAGTACAAGACACTGAACCCCACACTGGCTCCAATGAGTGGGTCAGTACAAGACACTGAACCCCACACTGCCTCCAGTGAGTGGGTCAGTACAAGACACTGAACCCCACACTGGCTCCAATGAGTGGGTCAGTACAAGACACTGAACCCCACACTGGCTCCAATGAGTGGGTCAGTACAAGACACTGAACCCCACACTGGCTCCAATGAGTGGGTCAGTACAAGACACTGAACCCCACACTGCCTCCAGTGAGTGGGTCAGTACAAGACACTGAACCCCACACTGGCTCCAATGAGTGGGTCAGTACAAGACACTGAACCCCACACTGGCTCCAATGAGTGGGTCAGTACAAGACACTGAACCCCACACTGGCTCCAATGAGTGGGTCAGTACAAGACACTGAACCCCACACTGCCTCCAGTGAGTGGGTCAGTACAAGACACTGAACCCCACACTGGCTCCAATGAGTGGGTCAGTACAAGACACTGAACCCCACACTGGCTCCAATGAGTGGGTCAGTACAAGACACTGAACCCCACACTGGCTCCAATGAGTGGGTCAGTACAAGACACTGAACCCCACACTGGCTCCAATGAGTGGGTCAGTACAAGACACTGAACCCCACACTGCCTCCAGTGAGTGGGTCAGTACAAGACACTGAACCCCACACTGGCTCCAATGAGTGGGTCAGTACAAGACACTGAACCCCACACTGGCTCCAATGAGTGGGTCAGTACAAGACACTGAACCCCACACTGGCTCCAGTGAGTGGGTCAGTACAAGACACTGAACCCCACACTGGCTCCAATGAGTGGGTCAGTACAAGACACTGAACCCCACACTGGCTCCAATGAGTCGGTCAGTGTGTGAATGTGGGAAGTGAAGTGAGGACACTGGCGTCAACTGTTCGCCGCTTCACTTCCCAATGTATGAATGAATGGACCGTTGTAAAGCGCTTTGAGTTCACAATGTGCTTTGAAAAGCGTTATAAAAACCTGTTGTGCTTCTGTGAGTCTGTATCATCAAAGGGAAAACCCTTTAAAAGACAAAGGGTGCTGATAATTTCCAGTTACCGTTGTCATTTGCCGTAGCCGTCCATAGCTTAAAGTCCCTACTGGCTTACCCGAGGTCACACAGCTCAGCGGTGGCTCTGATAAAGGAGGACACGTAGAATCCAGGGTGGAGGTTGTGTGTGAAGGTGGTGTGGACGCGGTGCAGCAGAGTCATGGTGTCAGACACAGCGTAGAAGGACAGGAGGCCGGCGCTGTGGTCCAGGTACACCCCGACCCGGGAGCTCACCGGGCCCGGGATGACATCATCATTCATTCCCGGCCGGTCCAGGCCAGCCATTAGAAAAAAATGTAAAATAAAATGTCTGCCTTCGTTCCATTTTAGGGGTTGGGCCGGCCAACAAAGTAAATTGTCACTGTCGGGCAGAAACCTTGTATCTCCAAGTTTCAAATTTATAATTCTTTTCACAAAGCAAAGCCCTGCTTCATCATACAAGGCCGTTGCACAAAAGTAGTGAAAACAGCAGATCTACAAGCACACAACGCCTCGTGGTGCGAGGCGTTGTGTGCTTGTAGATCGGCTGTTTTCACTAGTTTAAATCATTTTTAAAATCATAAATGCAAAACAAACGGTTTTGGACATACAAGGTTTCCACCCGACAACGACGAAATATAACTCATGTACAGTAATTGGCCCACTGGCTTGTCACTTGTCATGATCTGAAATGGCAAATCATTGAGTAGCAGCAGCGCTATAGAGAGAGATCTCTCTCTATAGCGCGCAATGAGGGCCTCTAAAACTCTTTTTCCCGGGCTGCACATCCCTGAGGATGTTGCTGTGTCAATGACTGATGAGGATGATTCAGTTATTATCCTGATAATAACACATTAATACTGACTCAGAATGTGTGTCAGTTCATGTGAGTTCATGTGGCTGCATGAGTGTGCATGTGAAAACTGGTTAAACCAGTCTGTTGTGTAATCTGTAGAAAGTGAGACTGAAAGCGTACGTGTGAAGAAGCAAACAGATATGTCTAGTTATGTGTCTGTGTGACAGAACAATGTGTTGCATATGATTTATGCAACACATTGGATTTTCCAAAATCTTAAATTCTAAACTTATTTAAATTAACACAACCCTAATACTGACTTGTGTTGAGCTTGGTGTATATAAGGGTTAGGGTTAGAAAGGAGCCAGAAAGTAGTTTTCTTTGCCACTCAGTAGGCGTTCCTGCATAACTTCTGGATGTCACACTCATACCCTCTGTTATCAAGGTTACCCAGCAGTAATGTGTTACACTGTCCTACATTATGTTCAGATCAATGTTATACAGGTATGCATGTTATATGTATATATGATGATGTTATATATATGATGTGTTATATACTGTATATGTATTATATTATCAAGGTTACCCAGCAGTAATGTGTTACACTGTCCTACATTATGTTCAGATCAATATTATACAGGTATGTATGTTATGTGTATGTATGATGATGTTATATATATGATGTGTTATATTATTAAGGTTAAACAACAGTAATGTGTTACACTGTCCTACATGATGTTCAGATGAATGTTATATTTATGATGTGTTATATATAGGTGTTATATTATTATCAAGGTTAAACAACAGTGTTACACTGTCCTACATTATGTTCAGATGAATGTGACCATTGAGAGGTTTGTCACAACCTGTGAAGCCTGAGCCTGAAATGCCACAGTATTCTGGCTGTGTTCCAAAGACTGTTTGGTCAAATACCCAACAACAAAGTATTACAATATGTCTTGGCTTAAATACTCCTAAACAGAAACAGCCCAGGTTGAGTGTAACCGTCAAACTAGGAGTACTGGTATTACTGTAGGCCTGTAGGCAAACACTACATGCACTTATTCTATTAATAGATACTGCACACACACATTTTATTAATAGATACTGCGCACACACACACACACACACACACACACACACACACACACACACACACACACACACACACACACACACACACACACACACACACACACACACACACACACACACACGTTAAACCACAGGTCACTGGAAGAGAATGGAAGAACTCTTACTTCTCTCATAGAAAATAGTTTTATTTTAGGGTAGAGCAATAGTATCAAATATAAAGAAAGGAAAATAGTTTTATTT
>NC_137824.1:60072321-60282321 GCF_963921795.1 Nannobrachium achirus | reverse complement strand
ATTGGGCCGCCTAAAATTAAAATGTCTCCATATTGCTTGGGAAGTGGCCTTTGCGATTCGCTAATCGCGAGATTTAACATTGCGATTTCGGTTTGAAAACGATTAACCATGCAGCAGTAGTTCTTTTCTGCAGAGGAGGGGGCGGTGGGGGCCTTTTTGGTCGGCGCTGACCTCACAGGTCATTTTATCGTCTAATCAGGCTTTTATGAACACCCTGAACAGTTTTTAATTTGCTTGATTCAATATTTAGATATTTGATGTAAATGTTACCAGGCCCTCCAGGCCCAGGGCCTCTCCCCACACACACCCATTGTAACTTCAAACTCCATTTTAACCATGATAGATTCATTAAAAACACACATTATTTTCTGGTGACTCATACTACCCTCCTAATATGTGAGCAGGCCGTGTTTTTTCAATAACTTTTTTTCCTGTATTTGCCAGACCCATGAAATGGGTAGGCCTACATAAGCAAATGTCGGTCTGTCCGGGTTTTCTATATAAAGGGTATATATGATGATGACATGATGATGACATGCCTACAAAAGGCATGATGTCATAAATGATGATGACAGACAGGGGGTCTGGCACAACCAGGTTGACCTGGTCTAGTTTTTTTTCCATTTTCCCAAATAATTATAAAAAATTAATGAAAAAGTGTTTTTTTTTCTGCCTGGAGGGCCTGATAACATTTACATCAAATATGAATCAAGCAAATTAAAAACTGTTCAGGGTGTTCATAAAAGCCTGATTAGATGATAAAATTACCAAAGGTTTTTAAAAAAAAAGTGAAATATCCCTTTAAGTATAGTTCTCTTGTTCCTCTACCATAGGTCACTTTAAAATCAGATGTATCAACTTTGGTCAATCTAAATTGTACTGTTTTTAATGACGTTGATAAATCATGTGATGAAATGTTCTCTTAATCATGTTATTTTATTCATTTACATATTCTGTATATAATTTTTTTTATTTCATATTGTTGTAGTGTTTTGTGTTGTTGATGTCTCAACAGTGTAAAAGAGGCTCCCAGCCCTCAGTGTGTTTTCAGAGAAATAAATAAAGGTTGAAATGAAAGGTTAATTGTTTTATCATCATCATCATCATCATCATCATCATCATTAATTAGTAGGAGGTTCAACTGCTTAAATAAAGTTCTCAAACTCACCTCCACGTCCAGGACACCTCCCTGTACAATGTGAGATGCAAGTCCTTATAGGTTCTGAGAAGAAATTCAAACACAGTGACGACATGACATGACATGACATGACATGACATGACATGACATGACATCATGACATTAGCAGTACAGTAACATTAGCTGTGGGGACCCCCATGGGTCCTTGAGGAAGTTCCAGGGGGTCCACAGCAAAACAAGGAACAATTTTATCACTTTACTTCTGTGTCATGTCATTCTTTGTTTGAAAATAGACGATCTACAAGCTCACAAAGGATGCCATATTGCTCATTTTGAGCTTGTAGATCGGCTTTCTTCTGTTTTTATCATTTTGATACATTTTCAGGTCTGAATACAACCCAACCCAAACACTGCGTTGAGTTGAAGTCCAAAATCTTTTGTACCGGCCGCCCTTAACTCATTGAGTGCCAGCCTATCACCACTAGAGGGCGCCCAGTGACCAGAGAATAATAGAGATATGCTGGTAATGCATGCCCAAGCCCTGGAGCCATGACTTTTTTTACAAAGGAAAGGACACTTTCCTTTGTGCATGTACAGGAAGAGGATGAAGTTAGCTTGAAGTTAGCTATTGGCTACCAAGCATTTTAGAAGCCTTATTTTCGTCAACTTAGCCATGATTAAACCTTGCACACCTCATGCATGGGAAAAAAACAGAGAAGAATGAGCTCTAAAAAATCCAATGCAATCCTGGATTGCATTGGAGTGGATTTGTGCAGTTTGTTCACAGCTTTCAAACAAAAAAATCCGATTGGAAATCCGTTCAGGCATTCTTGAGATAATCGCCATTATGTTTTACATGTAATGTAAACAAAAATGGCTGCCCTGTATGTTAGATGGGGTTGTATGGGGGTGGAACATGCAAAATCGCGATTGAAATCATGTTCACCAGATTTGATGGGGTCCCAAAAAAAAAAAAAAAAATTCAAAAAAAATTTTTTCAAAAAAAAAAAAAAAAAATTTTTTTTTTTTTTTTTTTTTTTTTTTTTTAAAGCCGAACTTGTTCGGGATCGGCACACTACGATACGCTAATAAAGCCGAACTAGTTCGGGATTGGCACTCAATGAGTTAAGCTGTACGACACATAACGGACGCTTGAAAAGGTCTCCCTTCCTAACTTAGACTGATGGAACTATTGTTGTATTGACTTTGACCTCTAAGGACCTTCCAGGGAGAGTGCTCATGTGCGTCTTGCGGTGACACGCTTCCTAGTTTCTTCTTCTCTGAGCTGTCTTTTTGTTTTGTTTTTTCGCACTGATTTTTGACATTGCACTATTAGGTTGTGTTGGTAGTTTATGAGTATTTTGCTTTGTTTAACAATGACAGTGAGATACTTGTTTGCACTAACTAGCATTGACTGCTATGGTCTCTTTTGTAAGACACATTGGGCTCTATTATGATCCAGGTCTTATGCCTTATGCCTTAACTTCTTTGCCTTTTTTTTTTTTTTTACTGTATACATATTTTTTTTAAATATTTCAAATGGCTGATCTGCAAGCTCACAACGTGCAGATGTAGATCAGCATTTGAAGTATTTAAAAATGTTTTTCAAAATAGTAAAAAAAAGGCAAAGAATTTAAGGCATAAGACCTGGATCATAATAGAGCCCTTTATGTATATATACTTATATATTATTCGCCCCCTCTATTGATGCACCTTTTCTTTATTGGTACTGTTACAGTACTGCTCTTGTTTTTTTTTCCTCTTATCTATCTTTTTTCTTACTTCTCTGTAACTTTGTAAATAACTGTATACTGCTGTGCTACAACTGGACAACTGAATATCTATCTATCTATCTATCTATCTATCTATCTATCTATCTATCTATCTATCTATCTATCTATCTATCTATCTATCTATCTATCTATCAATCATAAGAACATGGTTACGAACGATTTATAAGAACGTCTCATGAATATGACAGATTAAACTTCTGTTAGGAATTCACTTAGGAAGAAATCTAGGAAGAAGGAAGGCGAATGAGGCTCAATGTTTTTTCTTTTTTAGTTTTTAAACTCAAATCTTTTCTTCTGGGGATCCCGGGTCAGTGGAACAACATATTTTGAGATGGGGATCCACGGCCAAATTCATATAATTTCTCAGTCTTTGACATGAAACGATCACAACTGATATCATACATTTCTTCAGAAAACTGTTGGGATTTAGAGAATTCTTTTTAGTAATGGGCAGGTCTTAATGGGTTAATTGCATGTCATTGCTGAGCAGTAACTCAGTAAGCATGTTGTATGTTATGTGGAACTTAAAATCTAATGAGAAACTTACCACGATATATCACCCCCAGCACCACACCACCGATGAGAACAACGATGGAAGCACCAATACAGCCTCCAGCAATGGGTCCCATGGATGGAGGTCCTGAGGAGAGGTTTAATGATTTCTGTGTTAGGGTTAGACTAAAGGTCAAAAGGTCAACACTGCAGACTGTAACACAACATGATGTAGTAAACTACATACCTTCATGATAAAGACTGTAACAGTGATTCAATGTATTCACATGATGTAGTAAACCAGTAAGACTCCCTAATCGGGAGACAAGCGACCGTTGGTCGCTTATCTCCTGTCATACTGCTGACATCAGTATGACATCACACCGTACACAAATGACCCTTATATAAGACCGGCATTATCTACCGACAGATTAGTAACAAGATGTCAAAATCGTTGAAGGTTGAATCTCCAGATATGGAGATAACCAACACATCACTCCATATATGGAGATAACCGACGAATCTCACCAAGTCTGACCTCACAAGCCTCATATTTGGACACGAACAACATATAACTCCATATATAGAGACATAGCTGCTGACATCAGTATGGCATCACACTGCTGACATCATTATGACATCACACCGTACACAAATGACCCTTATATAAGACCGGCATTATCTACCGACAGATTAGATGCAAGCAGGATCTCGACTCTGACACAACTCTTCGGCTCATAAGCTGGTTCTCCCTCCATATATGGAGATAACCGACGAATCTCACTAAGTCTGACCTCACAAGCCCCATGTTTGGACACGAACAACATAAAACTCCATATATAGAGACATAGCTGCTGTTCGTGTCCGGTCGCAATAACAATAGTTATTAAAGTTAATGAGTCCTCAACACACTGACAGCTCTGTCTCTCTCAGCCCCCTTTTTATAGCACAGCTTGTGTACAGGCTCCGCCCACATGTGTACACAAACCTTTGTGTACGTTGCTGTGGCAACAGTCTGTTGTTGCTGGTCTGTTTGTGTACGTTAGCAACCACCTTAGCAACCATGGTTTTACCCTAGCAACCAACTGTTTACCATAGCAACCATTTATTTACCTTAGCAACCAACTGTTTACCCTAGCAACCAACTGTTTACCATAGCAACCATGTTTTTTTACCTTAGCAACCAACTGTTTACCATAGCAACCATGGTTTTTTACCCTAGCAACCAACTGTTTACCCTACTAACCAACTGTTTACCATAGCAACCATGTTTTTTTTACCTTAGCAACCAACTGTTTACCCTAGCAACCAACTGTTTACCACAGCAACCATGTTTTTTTTACCCTAGCAACCAACTGTTTACCCTAGCAACCAATTGTTTACCATAGCAACCATGTTTTCTTACCCTAGCAACCAACTGTTTACCCTAGCAACCAACTGTTTACCATAGCAACCATGTTTTTTACCTTAGCAACCAACTGGTTACCATAGCAACCACTGTTTTAGACCACTGTTTCTTGCCGGTCTTATATAAGGGTCATTTGTGTACGGTGTGATGTCATACTGATGTCAGCAGTGTGATGTCATACTGATGCGGAGATATGAGCAGGGCAAAGGTGTGACGTGTGACCGACGGACGGACGGACGGACGGCCGGTGGAGGTTTTGATACCAGTAAGACTCTCTAATCGGGAGATAAGCGACCGTTGGTCACTTATCTCCACAAATAGGCCAAAAGTTTGTTTTACCAATTATCAAGACATACGGGCAGTTGACAGTTTGCCATGGTTACTCATTGAAGTTGAATCTCCATATATGGAGATAACCTACGCATCACACTAAGTCTGACCTCACCAGCCCATATTTGGGCATGAGCAACTTATGTCTCCATATATGGAGATAGCATGACATCACACAGTCCTCAGCCGATGATGTGGCGTGATGTCATACAATACACAAACGAGCCCTACAGTATAAAGGGGCAATTCTTGCCAGGAAAGAAGCATTTCTTCGACTCAGACCTTATCGCCAGGGTTGGCTTATAGCAGCTGTCGGTAGGACCATATATGGATTCTGTTAGTGTGGATCTCCTAACAGGGCATCATCTGGGATACAATCCCTTTTATGCCCATATATGGAGATCCCTAACAGAATCCCTTTCATGCCCATATATGGAGATCCCTAACAGAATCCCTTTTATGCCCATATATGGAGATCCCTAACAGCATCCCTTTTATGCCCATATATGGAGATCACTAACAGCTAACAGAATCCCTTTTATGCCCATATATGGAGATCCCTAACAGAATCCCTTTTATGCCCATATATGGAGATCCCTAACAGAATCCCTTTTATGCCCATATATGGAGATCCCTAACAGAATCCCTTTTATGCCCATATATGGAGATCCCTAACAGAATCCCTTGTATGCCCATATATGGAGATCCCTAACAGAATCCCCTTTATGCCCATATATGGAGATCCCTAACAGAATCCCTTTTATGCCCATATATTATGGAGAAATCCCTGCTCTGAGTATCTGACATCAGTGTGATGTCACCTGTTTATGCCCATATATGGAGATCCCTGCTCTGCGTATCTGGTTGCTATGGTAAACAGTTGGTTGCTAGGGTAAACAGTTGGTTGCTAGGGTAAAACCATGGTTGCTAAGGTGGTTGCTAACGTACACTAACAGACCAGCAACAACAGACTGTTGCCACAGCAACGTACACAAAGGTTTGTGTACACATGTGGTGTGATGTCATACTGATGCGGAGATATGAGCAGGGCAAAGGTGTGACGTGTGACGTGTGACCGTCGGACGGACGGACGGACGGCCGGTGGAGGTTTTCATAGTAAACTGCTCCCTGACGGTCGCAACCAGTAAGACTCCCTAAGAAGCATTTCTTCGACTCAGACCCTATCGCCAGGGTTGGCTTATAGCAGCTGTCGGTAGGACCATATATGGATTCTGTTAGTGTGGATCTCCTAACAGGGCATCATCTGGGATACAATCCCTTTTATGCCCATATATGGAGATCCCTAACAGAATCCCTTTCATGCCCATATATGGAGATCCCTAACAGAATCCCTTTTATGCCCATATATGGAGATCCCTAACAGCATCCCTTTTATGCCCATATATGGAGATCACTAACAGCTAACAGAATCCCTTTTATGCCCATATATGGAGATCCCTAACAGAATCCCTTTTATGCCCATATATGGAGATCCCTAACAGAATCCCTTTTATGCCCATATATGGAGATCCCTAACAGAATCCCTTTTATGCCCATATATGGAGATCCCTAACAGAATCCCTTTTATGCCCATATATGGAGATCCCTAACAGAATCCCTTGTATGCCCATATATGGAGATCCCTAACAGAATCCCTTTTATGCCCATATATGGAGATCCCTAACAGAATCCCTTTTATGCCCATATATTATGGAGAAATCCCTGCTCTGAGTATCTGACATCAGTGTGATGTCACCTGTTCATGCCCATATATGGAGATCCCTGCTCTGCGTATCTGGTTGCTATGGTAAACAGTTGGTCGCTAGGGTAAAAAAACATGGTTACTATGGTAAACAGTTGGTTGCTAGGGTAAACAGTTGGTTGCTAGGGTAAAACCATGGTTGCTATGGTGGTTGCTAACGTACACTAACAGACCAGCAACATTAGACTGTTGCCACAGCAACGTACACAAAGGTTTGTGTACACATGTGGTGTGATGTCATACTGATGCGGAGATATGAGCAGGGCAGAGCAGTATAATCAGAGAGTGGTGTCACCGCGGGGTCAGAAACAGCGCTGGTCACGTGGTTCATTGTCACTTTACACCTCATAGACTTCAATGCATTTTGTAAACTTCCGATTGGCCGTTTGTCACTATACGCCAATAGATGTGTGCGTAGAAGACCTGGCCCCATGAAGTGAACAGGAGTGACGCAACTCTCCATTCTAGGGCTCTGGAGCAGGGCAAAGGTGTGACGTGTGACGTGTGACCGACGGACGGACGGACGGACGGCCGATGGAGGTTTTCATAGTAAACTGCTCCCTGACGGTCGCAATAAGCGACCGTTGGTCACTTATCTCCACAAATAGGCCAAAAGTTTGTTTTACCAATTATCAAGACATACGGGCAGTTGACAGTTTGCCATGGTTACTCATTGAAGTTGAATCTCCATATATGGAGATAACCTACGCATCACACTAAGTCTGACCTCACCAGCCCATATTTGGGCATGAGCAACATATGTCTCCATATATGGAGATATGATGACATCACACAGTCCTCAGCCGATGATGTGGCGTGATGTCATACAATACACAAACGAGCCCTACAGTATAAAGGGGCAATTCTTGCCAGGAAAGAAGCATTTCTTTGACTCAGACCTTATCGCCAGCGTTGGCTTATAGCAGCTGTCGGTAGGACCATACATGGATTCTGTTAGTGTGGATCTCCTAACAGGGCATCATCTGGGATACAATCCCTTTTATGCCCATATATGGAGATCCCTAACAGAATCCCTTTCATGCCCATATATGGAGATCCCTAACAGAATCCCTTTCATGCCCATACATGGAGATCCCTAACAGCATCCCTTTTATGCCCATATATGGAGATCACTAACAGCTAACAGAATCCCTTTTATGCCCATATATGGAGATCCCTAACAGAATCCCTTTTATGCCCATATATGGAGATCCCTAACAGAATCCCTTTTATGCCCATATATGGAGATCCCTAACAGAATCCCTTGTATGCCCATATATGGAGATCCCTAACAGAATCCCTTTTATGCCCATATATGGAGATCCCTAACAGAATCCCTTTTATGCCCATATATTATGGAGAAATCCCTGCTCTGAGTATCTGACATCAGTGTGATGTCACCTGTTCATGCCCATATATGGAGATCCCTGCTCTGCGTATCTGGTTGCTATGGTAAACAAACATGGTTACTATGGTAAACAGTTGGTTGCTAGGGTAAACAGTTGGTTGCTAGGGTAAAACCATTGATTGATTGATTGATTGAAGACTTTATTAGAAGTTTGCATAGGAAAAGGTACAGTTTCATGACGGTACAGTTCACTGGTACAAGGTCTACTAAAAGGAGATCCATGAAAAGACTAAGCTTATTTCCACTGGAAACCATTTAAGTATCTCATATAACATTGAATGACAGACAGATAGAACACAGTACTATGCAGTAGATATGTAAAGAAAAACAAAACAAAGACAGTAATTCTTAAACAAACAGTATATACAAAGAAGGGGCAGGGGAGGGTAGGGTTGGGGCTAGGTTCATTATTACCAGTTGCGAACGGCTGCTGCCTGTAAGTGGCTTTTCAGGGCAATTTTAAAGGATGCAAGTGATCCACACTCCTTTATGGCCTTCGGTAAGGCTTTCCACATTTTGGTGGTATAGCAGAAAAAAGAGTTTGACCCTTTGTTGGTTTTGACTCTGGGTTGAAAGTGATCTGTGGCGCTGCCTCTGGTGTTGTAATTATGGACATCCTTAATGTTTATAAAGTATTTTGACAGGTACTTGGGTATCATAGTGGTGTAGTGTATCTTGTACACCAGGCCCATTGCAAGCTGCTGTACTCTGTCATCTACTCTGAGCCACCCCACTCTTAATTGGTGAGTAGCGGTGAGGTGAGTCTGATAGGGAAGGCTAAGCAGGACCCTAATTAGTTTATTTTGGGCTGTTTGGAGTTTAGTTTTCAGGGCTTGTGGGGCGTCACGATACCATACGTGGACTCCGTAGTCAAAGAGGGGCTGGATTATTGCACCAGCTATGGTCTTCAGTGTGTTAAAATTGACCATCGGGGCTATCCTCTGTAGGAAACGAGTTCGTTGGTTGATTTTATTTATTACTTTAGAAGTCATCTTTTCACTGGAAAGATTAGCTTCCAGGATACATCCTAAGTAAGAGATTTCGTTTTTTCGTGTTATGACCTTGTCACCCACTTTGATTGTGAAGTTATCGACCTTTTTGAGGTTATGATTTGTTCCAAAGAGGATGGACTCCGTTTTTCCCAGGTGAATTGATAATTTGTTGTCGTTAAGCCATGTGCAGATCTTACTTAGTTCAGAGTTAAGTGTCTTCTCAACCTGCAAGTGGTCCTTGCCCGAGACTAGGAGAGCCGAGTCATCCGCGAACAGGAACAGGTTGCAGTCACAAGCAGATGCCATGTCGTTCACGTATATTAGGAACAACAGAGGCCCCAGTATGCTACCTTGAGGAACACCACAGCTTACTGGGAGGGGGGGGGACATGGTACCGTTAATCTCCACCACCTGTTCCCTCCCCACCAGGTAAGATTGCATCCAACTCACTGCTGCGCTGTCAAGACCGATGGCTTTTAGTTTCTCAATCAGAATAGAATGATTTACGGTATCAAATGCCTTCTGGAGGTCCATCATGACCATGCCGCTATATTTGCCGTCATCCGCTTCGCGTTTGATTTGGTCAGTCAAATAGAGAAGGCATGTGTCGGTGGAATGAGATTTTCTGAATCCAGATTGGAACTCGTAAATCAGATTATTCTCATCGAGATATCTTGCAATCTGTTCGTAGACTATTTTCTCCATGACTTTGGATATGGAGCTGAGAATGGAAACGGGACGGTAGTTTCCAGGGTCTAGTTTGCTACCTTTTTTATGCAGGGGGGTTACTTTTGCTAGTTTGAAGTCCTGTGGGACATGACCCTGTTCGATGGAAAGGTTAATTATGTGGGTAATGATTGGAGCAATGGTGGCGGCTGAATCTCTGAGAAATCTAGCTGGAATTTTATCAAGGCCAGTGGCCTTGTGCTGAGGTAGGGCGCTCAGTTTTTTAAACACTTCATCAGTTGTCACTGTGGCAAGTTTAAAACTGTCTTTTATGACACCCAGTTTATTGTAGTATTTCTTAACAAAATTTATACCATACCGCCCAGATGGGGCGACCAGTCTTTCAACCAGTGAATGGGCCATGGTGGTAAAGGTTTTGTTAAGATGGGTAGCTACTTCACATTTGTCAGAAATGAGAGCGGCGTCCGTTTTGATGTTTATGCTGTGGCATATGTTTTTAGATTTTAAGCCTAATTGGTTGTTAAGCAACTTCCATAGGTCTCGTGGTTTATTTTTGTATTCGTCGATACAAAAATGGTTGCTATGGTGGTTGCTAACGTACACTAACAGACCAGCAACATTAGACTGTTGCCACAGCAACGTACACAAAGGTTTGTGTACACATGTGGTGTGATGTCATACTGATGCGGAGATATGAGCAGGGCAGAGCAGTATAATCAGAGAGTGGTGTCACCGCGGGGTCAGAAACAGCGCTGGTCACGTGGTTCATTGTCACTTTACACCTCATAGACTTCAATGCATTTTGTAAACTTCCGATTGGCCGTTTGTCACTATACGCCAATAGATGTGTGCGTAGAAGACCTGGCCCCATGAAGTGAACGGGAGTGACGCAACTCTCCATTCTAGGGCTCTGGAGCAGGGCAAAGGTGTGACGTGTGACCGACGGACGGACGGACGGACGGCCGATGGAGGTTTTCATAGTAAACTGCTCCCTGACGGTCGCAATAAGCGACCGTTGGTCGCTTATCTCCAACAATAGGCCAAAAGTTTGTTTTACCAATTATCAAGACATACGGGCAGTTGACAGTTTGCCATGGTTACTCATTGAAGTTGAATCTCCATATATGGAGATAACCTACGCATCACACTAAGTCTGACCTCACCAGCCCATATTTGGGCATGAGCAACTTATGTCTCCATATATGGAGATATGATGACATCACACAGTCCTCAGCCGATGATGTGGCGTGATGTCATACAATACACAAACGAGCCCTACAGTATAAAGGGGCAATTCTTGCCAGGAAAGAAGCATTTCTTCGACTCAGACCTTATCGCCAGGGTTGGCTTATAGCAGCTGTCGGTAGGACCATACATGGATTCTGTTAGTGTGGATCTCCTAACAGGGCATCATCTGGGATACAATCCCTTTTATGCCCATATATGGAGATCCCTAACAGAATCCCTTTCATGCCCATATATGGAGATCCCTAACAGAATCCCTTTTATGCCCATATATGGAGATCCCTAACAGCATCCCTTTTATGCCCATATATGGAGATCACTAACAGCTAACAGAATCCCTTTTATGCCCATATATGGAGATCCCTAACAGAATCCCTTTTATGCCCATATATGGAGATCCCTAACAGAATCCCTTTTATGCCCATATATGGAGATCCCTAACAGAATCCCTTGTATGCCCATATATGGAGATCCCTAACAGAATCCCCTTTATGCCCATGTATGGAGATCCCTAACAGAATCCCTTTTATGCCCATATATTATGGAGAAATCCCTGCTCTGAGTATCTGACATCAGTGTGATGTCACCTGTTTATGCCCATATATGGAGATCCCTGCTCTGCGTATCTGGTTGCTATGGTAAACAGTTGGTTGCTAGGGTAAAAAAACATGGTTGCTATGGTAAACAGTTGGTTGCTAGGGTAAACAGTTGGTTGCTAGGGTAAAACCATGGTTGCTAAGGTGGTTGCTAACGTACACTAACAGACCAGCAACAACAGACTGTTGCCACAGCAACGTACACAAAGATTTGTGTACACATGTGGTGTGATGTCATACTGATGCGGAGATATGAGCAGGGCAAAGGTGTGACGTGTGACGTGTGACCGACGGACAGACGGACGGCCGGTGGAGGTTTTCATAGTAAACTGCTCCCTGACGGTCGCAACCAGTAAGACTCCCTAAGAAGCATTTCTTCGACTCAGACCCTATCGCCAGGGTTGGCTTATAGCAGCTGTCGGTAGGACCATATATGGATTCTGTTAGTGTGGATCTCCTAACAGGGCATCATCTGGGATACAATCCCTTTTATGCCCATATATGGAGATCCCTAACAGAATCCCTTTCATGCCCATATATGGAGATCCCTAACAGAATCCCTTTTATGCCCATATATGGAGATCCCTAACAGCATCCCTTTTATGCCCATATATGGAGATCACTAACAGCTAACAGAATCCCTTTTATGCCCATATATGGAGATCCCTAACAGAATCCCTTTTATGCCCATATATGGAGATCCCTAACAGAATCCCTTTTATGCCCATATATGGAGATCCCTAACAGAATCCCTTTTATGCCCATATATGGAGATCCCTAACAGAATCCCTTTTATGCCCATAAATGGAGATCCCTAACAGAATCCCTTGTATGCCCATATATGGAGATCCCTAACAGAATCCCTTTTATGCCCATATATGGAGATCCCTAACAGAATCCCTTTTATGCCCATGTATTATGGAGAAATCCCTGCTCTGAGTATCTGACATCAGTGTGATGTCACCTGTTCATGCCCATATATGGAGATCCCTGCTCTGCGTATCTGGTTGCTATGGTAAACAGTTGGTCGCTAGGGTAAAAAAACATGGTTACTATGGTAAACAGTTGGTTGCTAGGGTAAACAGTTGGTTGCTAGGGTAAAACCATGGTTGCTAAGGTGGTTGCTAACGTACACTAACAGACCAGCAACAACAGACTGTTGCCACAGCAACGTACACAAAGGTTTGTGTACACATGTGGTGTGATGTCATACTGATGCGGAGATATGAGCAGGGCAGAGCAGTATAATCAGAGAGTGGTGTCACCGCGGGGTCAGAAACAGCGCTGGTCACGTGGTTCATTGTCACTTTACACCTCATAGACTTCAATGCATTTTGTAAACTTCCGATTGGCCGTTTGTCACTATACGCCAATAGATGTGTGCCTAGAAGACCTGGCCCCATGAAGTGAACGGGAGTGACGCAACTCTCCATTCTAGGGCTCTGGAGCAGGGCAAAGGTGTGACGTGTGACGTGTGACCGACGGACGGACGGCCGATGGAGGTTTTCATAGTAAACTGCTCCCTGACGGTTGCAATAAGCGACCGTTGGTCGCTTATCTCCACAAATAGGCCAAAAGTTTGTTTTACCAATTATCAAGACATACGGGCAGTTGACAGTTTGCCATGGTTACTCATTGAAGTTGAATCTCCATATATGGAGATAACCTACGCATCACACTAAGTCTGACCTCACCAGCCCATATTTGGGCATGAGCAACTTATGTCTCATATGGAGATATGATGACATCACACAGTCCTCAGCCGATGATGTGGCGTGATGTCATACAATACACAAACGAGCCATACAGTATAAAGGGGCAATTCTTGCCAGGAAAGAAGCATTTCTTCGACTCAGACCTTATCGCCAGGGTTGGCTTATAGCAGCTGTCGGTAGGACCATATATGGATTCTGTTAGTGTGGATCTACTAACAGGGCATCATCTGGGATACAATCCCTTTTATGCCCATATATGGAGATCCCTAACAGAATCCCTTTCATGCCCATATATGGAGATCCCTAACAGAATCCCTTTTATGCCCATATATGGAGATCCCTAACAGCATCCCTTTTATGCCCATATATGGAGATCACTAACAGCTAACAGAATCCCTTTTATGCCCATATATGGAGATCCCTAACAGAATCCCTTTTATGCCCATATATGGAGATCCCTAACAGAATCCATTTTATGCCCATATATGGAGATCCCTAACAGAATCCCTTTTATGCCCATATATGGAGATCCCTAACAGAATCCCTTGTATGCCCATATATGGAGATCCCTAACAGAATCCCTTTTATGCCCATATATGGAGATCCCTAACAGAATCCCTTTATGCCCATATATTATGGAGAAATCCCTGCTCTGAGTATCTGACATCAGTGTGATGTCACCTGTTTATGCCCATATATGGAGATCCCTGCTCTGCGTATCTGGTTGCTATGGTAAACAGTTGGTTGCTAGGGTAAAAAAACATGGTTGCTATGGTAAACAGTTGGTTGCTAGGGTAAACAGTTGGTTGCTAGGGTAAAACCATGGTTGCTAAGGTGGTTGCTAACGTACACTAACAGACCAGCAACAACAGACTGTTGCCACAGCAACGTACACAAAGGTTTGTGTACACATGTGGTGTGATGTCATACTGATGCAGAGATATGATCAGGGCAAAGGTGTGACGTGTGACGTGTGACGTGTGACCGACGGACGGACGGACGGCCGGTGGAGGTTTTCATAGTAAACTGCTCCCTGACGGTCGCAAACTAAACTGCGACCTTACGGTCGCAACTACATACCTTCATGATAAAGACTGTGACAGTGATTCAATGTGTTCACATGATGTAGTAAACTACATACCTTCATGATAAAGACTGTGACAGTGATTCAATGTGTTCACATGATGTAGTAAACTACATACCTTCATGATAAAGACTGTGACAGTGATTCAATGTGTTCACATGATGTAGTAAACTACATACCTTCATGATAAAGACTGTAACAGTGATTCAATGTATTCACATGATGTAGTAAACTACATACCTTCATGATAAAGACTGTGACAGTGATTCAATGTGTTCACATGATGTAGTAAACTACATACCTTCATGATAAAGACTGTAACAGTGATTCAATGTATTCACATGATGTAGTAAACTACATACCTTCATGATAAAGACTGTGACAGTGATTCAATGTGTTCACATGATGTAGTAAACTACATACCTTCATGATAAAGACTGTGACAGTGAGTCAATGTATTCACATGATGTAGTAAACTACATACCTTCATGATAAAGACTGTAACAGTGATTCAATGTGTTCACATGATGTAGTAAACTACATACCTTCATGAAGCCGGTTGGGTACAGGATCACTTTCCTCACTGCTGAACTCGTTCTTTACTCCACAGGTTAAAGTTTTAACATCCTTGGTGACATTCAGCCGTGGTCCAGACTCCATCAAATCCCCTCCATCTTTCCTCCAGAGATAGGTGATTGTCCCTGACTCTGTGATGTCCCCATCCAAGGTACAGTGCATTTCACAGCTGGTGGAGTCAGAACCACAAGGTTCCTTGGTGAGCACCTCTGGCTTTGGGACTTTCTCTGTTGAGCAAACACAATGAATATAACTTAGTGCTGATGTTGTCTCCAGACTGCAGTTAAAACAAAACACATGTTGGCTGTGTGATCTTCCTCATAAGGGTAAGGGTTCTGGTGCAGATAGATTTATATTCATTTTCTATAGAAGCAGTGGGTGGTTAGTGGCATCATTAAAGGTTGGATGTTTTTACTTTCATGAAAATCATCACACGGTCCAGACTGGACACAGCTGTTCTAGAGGGATTCACATTTAGAACAGCTTTGCATTTTATCAACACACCCACCAGCGTCAAACAATGTGATTCACTGCTGACATGTATGTGTGCTGTTATGGTTAAAGCCATAGTCACACTGCAATGAGTTACAATATGCATTCTTTTCATATGCAGCTGTTCCAAGACCAGTTTAACCTGACAGGTTCTGGTCTTTTACAGCTTATAGAACAAAGCAGAGCACTGATTCTCTTCAGCATCAGTAACAGACTGCATTAACTTAAACTTCAATTCAAATGAACATTTCTGTGGACAGAAAACATAGTGTATTGTGATAGAGCCATGATGACTAGGGGTGTAACGATAATATAGTAACTGCATCGGAATATCATTTTTATTAAAAGAATCGAAGTATATCAAAATGAAAACAACTAAAATCGAACCGTATCGTTTGACTTTGTATCAAATCAAATCGGCAGTGCACAGAATCAATTGTATCAATACTACCTACTTGTGCATTGTATTTAGCATTTTTAAGAAGAAAAAAATAAAAGGAGGGGTTTAATTCCTTTCCCTTTCCATATAGCTACACTGGTCTATCGATAAATGTGTGTAATCTCTGTGTTCATGTCAAGGTGCAGTTTGTCCATTATGTGTTCAAATACAAAGTCCATGTATTTGACAGACAATCACTGTGTTTACTTATTTATATCCATAATAATACATGTTTCCCTTAAAAACCTGCACTATCCACACCTTTCACACAAATGTAATTTATTTGCTAAAGTTTGCTAAGTTACTAAATCGATTTTAAATCATTGAATCGTATCGCCATGAATGAACCAATATCGTCCATGTATTGTATCGTCAAGGGAAGGCTCTCTCCATTCCGACATGTCGCCACTCCGAAATTGACTTCTTATTGTCGGAGTGGCGACACTCCCATAGGGGTTAGGTTTAGGATTAGGGTTAGAGATAGGGTTAGTGTCGGAATGGAGACATGTCGGAAAGGAGAGATGCACCCTCGTCAACCATGTATTGTGATATCTATCAAATCGCTATTAAAATGTATCGTCACACCCCTAATGATGACACATGACCTTCACAGGACACAGTTCATACTCACTCATCTGTTTAACCATGTAAGTCTTGTACAGCTTTGTTGTCTCTTGACCGTAGATCTCCACAGAGTATGTTCCATAATCTTCTAAGGTCATATCGTTGATGACCAAATGTCCATTTTCTTTATCCAGTTTTGTGCGGTTATGAAATGACCCGGAGTAAATAAACTCATCAGTATGCGAAGCATGCCATACTGCTGTATTATTGGGTCCATTTTTCCACAGGATTCTAATGAAGGGTCCTTTAACAGTGCTAATATTTGGACGCAGGGCTTCATGTGGTGGAATGTACATATCCTCTGGTTTAGCTGTGAAGAGAAGATTATTTCAGTCAATTTCAATATTTAAAGCAGTCAGTAACAGTCTTCTGACCAGGACTTATTATTTAGCAGTGCGGAAAAACCTTTGTAGATTTTAATTTTTTTCACTTTCAGGAAAAGAACCAATCTACAAGCTCACTGCGACGCATAAGACTATGGTTGTACTGGTCAGCTCCCAGTACAACAGTAACACACTGTGGCTGTACCGGTCAGCTCCCAGTACAATAGACTGTGGTTGTACCGTCAGCTCACAGTACAACAGTAATAGACTGTGGTTCTACAGTTCCCAGTACAATAGTATTAGACCATTAACAAGCGAGAGGGGAGATCATAGTAAGGGGATTTCTAAAGGTGTGTAATAATAATATGTACTAAAAGGTTGAAATTTAACTCCCGGGGGAAACCTCATAAAATAACTGCTTTGTGTTTGTGTCCCATTAATTTACTGTAGAGGAAAAAAAGAAAAAAAGAAAAAAAGAAATATGGAGAGTTATTGCACTTTGCAATCTCAAAATCGGCCTGAGAGACCGGTTAGTCACCCGTGTGTTAAATAGCATGTGAAGGGTCAAACTAGGGGTTTTTCATGATGCTGAATCCATTGCAAGTATTTGTTTTGAATGAAAAACATTCCTTGGGCTAAAAACGGACCCACAAAACGATGGTTTAGTGATGAATCATCACTTTTCACTGTTTTGTAAGGGCCATTTGTAGCCCACGGAATGTTTTTCGTGCAAAACAAATGCTTGCAATGGATTCAGCATCATGAAAAACCCCTAGTTTGACCCCTCACATGTTACTTAAAGCATATTTATTTTTGTATTTTTTTCCTGTATAGTGAAGTTAATGGGACATAAACACAAATAATTTTCTTAATGAGGTTTCTTCCGGGAGTTGAATTTCAACCTTTTAGTGCATATTATTACACACCTTTAGAAACACATTGGTGAAGAAATATCTTGGTAAATATCTTGGTAACGATTTACTTCACAGATTTTCTTATGTTCCCTTTGCTAATTCTCACACCACACTGCATGGTGCACCCAACTGATAATTACACCATTTTATGTTAGCGCTGGGCTTCTTTCCTCTTTATCACAGATACAATTGCAATCTGTTCCTGAGTTATTGAAATAATAGCCTAACTATCTACTTATGTAGAGATATCGCTTGCCAAAAAAGAAGTGAATCGGCTAAAGTGGGCGCAACTCAAGCGAACCGTTTGCGCGCCCTGCCACACAGTGGCCTACAAATGAATAAGTTAATAGTATATGATTTTGGCTTCACGTCCCCTTAAACCTTAATATGCAAACATACAACCTTTGTTTTGTTTTGTTAATATTATGTTATGATGGGGCAAGGAAGCTCTGATATTTTCAATGTGTGTAACCATCATACAACGAATATAGACTGATCTAATGCACACAGCGCAGCATGAAGCAGCAGCAGCGGCGGTGAGCTCCGCTGTCATGTCACAGAACACAATTTCAAAATTATGATTATGGTTTTAATGGTTGTAGCTTTACTACTTTAGCCAAATAATTATGTGAATAATAAGATTAAATGATAAAATAGCCTAAGAGACATTTTCCCAACCGGCCACGGTGGCCGGTGGACTTTATAATTACCGGCCAATTAAACATTTAACCGGTCAATGGCCGGTAAATACCGGCTAACGGAATCTCTGAACCAGCCCCTCTTCTATTATCCAACCACCTAGTCTGGGATCACTTCACTTTTCGAGGTTTGATCCGGTCGGGAGAGGAAACCACTTTACGTCATGTTGTAGTACTCAAAGGACTACAGTTTTGCCGGAACTATCAAACCGGATTCAGTTTTAACCTAAAATAATTCCCCTGCGCTCAAGGACATACTTTTAGGGCCTACCTAATAAACTCCTTGATGCGGCGTAAGCCTAGTTTTGCTTTTGAAAAATGTGTTTGGGATATGCATCTTTTATTCCAACTCGTAGCGACTGGCAAGACTACAGGCTACTCGAGCATTTTAATAGGGATTGGGGAAACAAACGGAGGGAACCAAAACAAAGCGACGCCGCTTCTTCTAGTGGTTTACGCGTTTGGCGGAAACCTAACGGCCTGTTGTTAACGATCACCAGGCTTTCCCCCAGAAAGCCTGGTAGGCGAGGTTAGGCATTCCCTCAGAAAGCCTGGTGGGCGAGGTTACCAGCCAGCCACCCACTCACTTCCTTCACTGAAATAACTGCCTCCAATCTTTCCCATATACTACCTCTACCTGCATCCTTGACCCAATCCCCTCCTTCTTAGTTATTGCCTTCCTCCCCGTACTCTCTCCACTTAAGATCACTGTCATAAACTCCTCCCTGCCTGCCGGCCATGTTCCCCCTGCTCTCTTGCTGCCATCACTCCAATTTTGAAAAAACTTGACCCAGGCTCCCCCACCAACTACCGGCCCATTTCCAGGCTCCCCTTCCTCTCCAAAATCCTCGAACGCACTGTTGCATCCCAGCTCAAATCTCACATGGACTCCAATAACCTTTTTGAATCATTTCAATCCGGCTTCCGCACATCACACAGCACCGAAAGCGCTCTCCTAAAAGTCAACAACGACAATCTCGTCTCCAGTCCTCCCTTGGTTTAACCGGCACTGCCCTTTCCTAGATAACATCTTACCTTTCTGATCAACAACAATTCCTCTCCATCAATAACTGCACCTCCTCCACTACCCCAGTTACCCTCTGTCCCCTTCTCTTCATCATCTACATCCTGCCATTTGGTCAGATCCTTCGACACCATGGACTCCAGTTCTCCACTGCTACACTGATGATACACAGCTAATACCTCTGCACCAAGACCATCACAACACCCTCCACAGCACCCTCCACCCCCACTGCCTGCCTTATAGATGTAAAGAATTGGATGCAACACAAACTTAAATGGTAAATCATCATAATTAGTCCAAACTCCCTCACCTGATCTACCCAGAAGTGAATATTGACGGCTCCATTGTTACACCCTCCACCCGTGACCGTAACTTGGGCATCATTCTCGACTCCATACTTTCATTCCTCCCCCATGTCAACCAGGTCACCAAAACTGCCTTATTTCACCTCTAAAACATTGCCCGTCTCTGCCCCTCTCTGCAGCTGAAACACTCATTCATGCCTTCATTACATCCTGCCTCGACTACTGCAACAGTATCCTCCACGGCACCACCTCCGAAGTCCTCACTAAACTTCAATCTGTCCAGAACTCAACTGCCTGCCCACTCACCAGTACCCGTTGCAGAGACCATATCACACCAGTCCTCTCTGACCTCCACTGGCTCCTGGTCAAACAAAGAATCCATTACTAAACACCTAGAAGGCACTAAAAAATCTTGCTCCACCCTACCTCTCCGACCTTCTCAATTGTCATGTCCCTTCCCGCTCCCTCAGATCTGGTGACGCAAATCTTTTTGTTGTCCCCAAGACCACATACCGTACCTGGGAAGACAGAGCCTTTGCTTTTGCTGCCCCAACCCTCTGGAGTACACTCCCAAAACCCTCAGAGACGCCCCCACCATCCAAACCCTCAAAACCCACCTCTTCCATATTGCTTTCCCCAGCTAACTTTTTCCACTGTCCTTTTTACCTTTAATGGTTTTATCTTTGAGTCTTAATGTTTTTTTTCTCTCTAATAAAGTTGTTTATTTTTAGTTTTCTCATGCCCCCCATCTTTGGGTACTTAGAAAAGTGCTATATAAATTCGAGATATTTTTTTATCTCGAGATATTATTATTGCAACCGTCAGGTCGCAGTTACTTATTGCGACCGTTAGGTCGCAGTTACTTATTGCGACCGTTAGGTCGCAGTTACTTACAGTTACTTACAGTATACTATCCAAACCTCCACAGGCTGTCAGTCCGTCCCTCCGTCTGTCAGTCACGTCACATGTCACACTTTTCCCCTACTCATATCTCCGCCACAGTTGCATGCCAGAATTTCCACACACACTCCTTGCCTGCCAAACCACAACCTCCAGGGACCCCCGGAGCTCCAGGGACCCCCTGGCGCCAAAAAGTGCAAAAATTACCAAATGACCACCCCAACGGGGCTGCTCACGGGGAATTCCCGGGGACCACAGACTCCTGGTGCTCCAGAACGGATGCAAAAGTGGTCATGCCCCCGCCACTGCAGTGCACATAAAATGCCGTAACTCGGGCTAGGAGTGACCGCGATAGCCGGGGCCGGTACCCACGCGTCCGCCTCGGCGGTGCCGAGACAGCCGTGCGTAGAGCAATTAGAGCATAGACCCCCGCCACTGCAGCCCGCTAAAAAGGCTGTAACTCCAATGGCACTTTAAGGCCTCTTTGTGTATACATGCGACCTTACAGTCGCTTCATTATCTCCCGATTAGGGAGTCTTACTGGTACTATCCAAACCTCCAGTGGGTGACTAGTAATCATTGCTACTGTATAGTGTTTGTTCTGAACAGTGTTAAATAGCTCTATGTTGTGACAGTAATCATTGCTATAGAGTGTTTGTTCAGTAACAGTGTTAAATAGCTCTATATTGTGACAGTAATCATTGCTATAGAGTGAGTGTTCAGTAACAGTGTTAAATAGCTCTATATTGTGACAGTAATCATTGCTATAGAGTGTTTGTTCAGTAACAGTGTTAAATAGCTCTATATTGTGACAGTAATCATTGCTATAGAGTGAGTGTTCAGTAACAGTGTTAAATAGCTCTATATTGTGACAGTAATCATTGCTATAGACTAGAGTGTGTGTTCAGTAACAGTGTTAAATAGCTCTATATTGTGACAGTAATCATTGCTATAGACTAGAGTGTGTGTTCAGTAACAGTGTTAAATAGCTCTATATTGTGACAGTAATCATTGCTATAGAGTGTTTGTTCAGTAACAGTGTTAAATAGCTCTATATTGTGACAGTAATCATTGCTATAGAGTGTTTGTTCAGTAACAGTGTTAAATAGCTCTATATTGTGACAGTAATCATTGCTATAGAGTGTTTGTTCAGTAACAGTGTTAAATAGCTCTATATTGTGACAGTAATCATTGCTATAGAGTGTTTGTTCAGTAACAGTGTTAAATAGCTCTATATTGTGACAGTAATCATTGCTATAGAGTGTTTGTTCAGTAACAGTGTTAAATAGCTCTATATGGGATGGGGGATGAAGGGTAAATGACAGCTTTCTGTTTCCCCAGCCATGTTTTGAACACTAAATCTTACCAACATGGAGATTGATCTCACTGCTGCTGGGCAGGAGTGGAATGTCCGGGTTTATTGCAGAACACCTGTAGGTCCCCTCGTCTGAGAGCCTCACCCTGAGCAGCTTCAGTGAGATGTTACCATGAGACAACTCTTCTTCAAACAGGAATGTCCTCTGTTTGTACAACGGGTTGGTATAGTTGGGCTTGTAACGTCCTTGTTGGCGAAGGTGCACATATTCTGGATCCAGGTCAGGTCTGGTCCACTCCACCGTCTTCTCCTCCATGTCGACAGAAGGTTCAATGTGACATGGAAGGATGGCATCTTCTCCCTCTTGGACCCACACAGGCTGAGACCCGATGACTTGATGTTGTCCTTTAACCCATTATGGACTGGAACCCCTTTTTGCGCTCTTACCCCTCAGGTAGGGAACACATGTTTGTCTTGTACAATACATGTACAGTACATGTACAGTATGTAGCAACATGTTTGCTTTTGTCATTTTTGAATAATATTTGAAGTTTTTCAGAAAACTTAGGCTTTAGAAGGCATTCTTAGAATCTGCCTCGGGACTTAATGGGTTAAAATAAAACAAAAATGTATTAGATAATGCAGTTGTATGCTGTTCACATGTACACACATGACACATGTTAGTGTGTGTAGGATTGCATAAATGCATACAGGCACTGGTTAAATGGAGCTCAAAAGTGCGACCGTTTTGGTCGCAAAAATGCGCCTGAAATTTAGTCTGTGCGACCTAAAAAAATATTTGGGAGCAGCCATGGACTGGCAACTTCTGGCAATTCTCGCTATTTGTACGTGTCATTATTTCGACTAAGGATTAGAGTTAGGGTAAGGTTTTAGGGTTAGGTTTAGGCAGAGTTTTACTGAGGTTAGGGTTTGTGTTAGGTTTAGGCATAGTGGGTAACATTCAACAGCGTCGAACAAAGGAATTCAGACTTAATAACTTCTGTGGTGCGACCGTCTGTCATTCAATGTTATATAATATATAGTTATATAAGATACATGAAGGTTTCCTGTGTAAAAAAAAACGAGCTTACTAGGATCTGCTTTTAGTTGATCTTGTAGGCTACCAGTGAAACGGTACCTTTTCCTATGCAAACTACTAATAAAGTCGTCAATCAATCAATCAATCAATCAATTAATCAATCAAACCCAAACGACACGCAGAGTGATCCAAAAGCAGCGCTCTTTTCATTCTCCCATACTGTAGTCTGAGTGGCTGAGCTGCTAGCTGCTGAGGCTAACAGCGTTAGCTTCTAGTTTGTTGTAGGAGCGAAATGATCCATGCAGAGTCTGGCTCTGCCGAGACTGTGTGTGTGTGTGTGTGTGTGTGTGTGTGTGTGTGTGTGCGTGTGCGTGCGTGCGTGCATGCATGCGTGCGTGCGTGTGAAAGGGGCGGAGCTCAAGCGTGCGTACGTGACTGTGCTGGTATGTTTCGGGAAGAGTTTCTTTTGAAGCTGTTGTAAATATTCAGAATCAATCAATCAATGTGTATTTTAGCCTATTGAGAAATGTATATTATGAATCAATCAATGTTACTTGAGAAATGTAGTCCTATATGATAACAGAAAAATATTGATGCACAATGAGTAGGCTATACGCAATATGGCCAATATCGATAGAAATAGGCTACACCTGCTCAAACACATTATATTACAATTATTTTATCATTTGGAAATCAAATGATCCAAATAAGCTCTTAAGGTGAACAAAAACCACAGCTGAAGATGTGACTCTGTGTAGGGTCCTTGTCTGGAGTCTCAGAGAGATGAATGGATGAGGGACAGACTGTAGGAAGACTGGGCACTAAGGAGGAGTAGGCACCTTGATGTGAAACTGGATATTTTTTCCAAAATGTAAAAGTTTCCTATACAATCCTATGCAATAATTTTGGACATAAATAATAAGTTAGAGGATAAATGTACAGTATTTTCTGGACTATAAGGCGCACCTGACTATAAGGCGCACTGTCAATGAATGGTCTATTTTCAAAATGTTTTCATATATAAGGCGCACCTGACTATAAGGCGCACATAATAGACGCTACCGTTGCGTTATGCATCCAACAGATGGAGCTGTGCTAAAGGGAATGTCAATGTCAATGAATGATCCATATATAAGGCGCACTGGACTATAAGGCGCACTGTAGTTTTTTGAGAAAATTAAAGGCTTTTAAGTGCGCCTTATAGTCCGGAAAATACGGTAGGTCTGATAATGACATACCGTGCATGTTCATTTTCAGTACAGTTTTGCTTCCCCCTAGTGGTCAGCTTTGCTCAGTTCAGGACAGGACACGTGTTGCCAATATTTTGTTATTCTATAAAATAATCCATTGTCTTTAACAATTATCTTATGTCTGCATCATCTAAAGTCTGAGCATCTTTGGACTGACATCTCATATAATATATCAACTTGCAATATAGATTTCTTTCCCACTTGAACAGTCTTTATATGGAGTCTGGTGCTGTCATGTAATTTATAGCTACTCTACACAGTTTAACTATAATGTTGAATCCACTGTGATGAAGTTATGAAATAAAAAGTGTTTATATTGTACAGTGTTTAAGCTCTAATGTTTGTTAAACCCAGTGTTGGGAAAGTTACTTTAAAAAAGTAACTTATTACTTTACTAGTTACTGCTCTGAAAAGGTAACTTGTTACGTTACTAGTTACTAAATTATAAAGGTAACTCGTTACTAGTTACCTTACTTTACTTTAAAAATATATATATCAAAACGAAGCATTCTGGAAAAAGTCAGTTACACTTTTTTTCTTTTTTTTAAGGGGGCTTCAATAATGACCTTATAAAGAAAAAAATACAACTCCCTGACATTGTAGCAATTATGCATATAGAAATGCAGTGGAACAATAAAGCTAAAGATATGTTTAGAAATGTTGACAGGCATATAGACCTATTCATTGTAGCCTTTTTGCTGTGCAACACTTATGGCTCGAACACACTGTACGATTCTGCGTGGTCGGCGAGGCATCAGATCATTAGAGTATTTCACACTGCACGAGTGGCTTTCTTGAAATCGGCTCGTTGTGGTTTTCGCCGACAAGATTGATCACTGACAGATCACTGACAAGGGGTCACACACTGCCAGATATTTCACCAGGCAGGAGGCTTTCCGATGATGTAGCCAATATATTACATTTGTTTATTCTAATTGCGGGCGTAAATGATTTTCCTCTATCGCTGTGTGTGCGTGCCTGCGTGTCACACACACACACACACACACACACACACACACACACACACACACACAGCGCACTCCGCACCTGTTCGATGTTTTCATAATAACACCTGCCATGCTGCTGCTGCGGTTTTATCAACATATTGTGAGATGCGTTATTGGTTTTATAATGCTGCTATGAAACAGCATCTATATTATCATGATGAAAGTCATGAAACAGCAATATAGTGATCTATACGCTGGACGGTCCGCTGCGTAATAATGCGCTCTCCATGCAGTCTCCAGCTCTCCTCATGTTAAACTCTTAATCTTCAACCCGCCGGTAGGCTATTTAAATACATGGCTGCAGTACGGGCGGCCAAACTAATTAAAACATCGGCAATAAACATACGGCCGGGCTTATATATTTATTTATGCAGGGGAGAACGTATATCTGTCTGTCTACTGTCTCTCCCCCCACCTCTCTCCCTTTCTTTCTCTCAACGCGCGTCGCTCCGTGCGTCTCCATTTGACACACACAGAGAGAGAGAGAGAGAGAGAGAGAGAGAGAGAGCGCACCCGGGTGCGCACTGCGCTGTGACAGTGACAATCAAAGCTCCTATTAGCCTATTAGGTCTATCTAGAAACGCTCGGGAAGCTGTCGGCGAGCGTTGGAATCGCGCACGGACCTGCTCGCAGTCTTTCATATACAGCGAGCAAAACGATCTGCGAGCAACGTCCGATCTCGAATCAGAACGCCGTTTTTGTCGGCTTGGTTCACTCTGGGTGACATGCTGTGGCGATTTTGGTGGAGTAGATTTCAGGGCCATTTATCTCCACAAAGTTAAAATAATGTTTCCAAGTTCCAAAGCTGCTGTTGTCTCGAGATCTCGCCAGCATTTGGAGACAGGAGAACTCTCCGCTCCGTGCCTCCGTCTCTGACAATGTGTGTGCGTAGGCTTTGAGTTTGTGTGTATTTTTTAAGACCCGCCCAAGGCCGTCTCTGATTGGCTTAGCCTGAATCTTTAAGCTAGGTCAACCAATCATTGCTCCTCTACAGTGCATCACGTTAGTGTGCTAAGTCAAGCATGTGTTTGACTTGACTAGTGAGAGTTACCACACACACAGAGGCAAGTTTATGACCCAGGCAGCAGACAGGCACACTCCGCTCTGCGGCCGCTCTGCCTCTGCGTGCGGAGAGAAAAAGTAACTAGCCACTTTACACGACAGTAACTAGAACGGCGTTATTGAATGGGGAAAGGTAACGCGTTACGTTAAAAGTTACCGAGAAAAGTAGTTTCGTTACGTAACGTAACGTAACGTAACGTAACGGCGTTCTTCCCAACACTGGTTAAACCTCACACTAGTGATAAACAGTGTTTAAGCTCTACTGATAAACCTCACACTAGTGATAAACAGTGTTTAAGCTCTACTGATAAACCTCACACTAGTGATAAACAGTGTTTAAGCTCTACTGATAAACCTCACACTAGTGATAAACAGTGAAAGAGCTGCACTCTGTCGAGGTGCCAACTTGTTACTTGTGCACCAGTAGGCCATGTAACTCAGGGATGTGACGGTGAGTGGTTCCTGGGCTGAGTTATAGGAAAACGGAATTCCCTCAAAATATGGCATACATGGTAGACTCCAAGAGATGTTTCACTTTAAAACATAGTTCTGGGGTCATTTTCACATCTATTAACCTTAGTAATTATATTGGCCATATTGTGTATAGCCTACCCAAAAATTGTGCATCGATATTTTTTTAAACTACACATTGATTGATTCTGAATATTTACAACAGCTTCAACAGAAACTCTTCCGAAAAATAGTGTGGTGTGGTGTGTCTAAAGCTGGCCGCACACTAACCGATAATCGGGGCATTTAATTACCCTCCCGACAATCTGGCTGCATCCGACTGAATCGGGCCAGACTATCGGGCATAAATGTCGTCTAGTGTGAAGTCTCACAGATCCAATCTGAGCCCCGCCGAGTGGCTTGGAGGACGATCGGGGCTCTTTTCAAAAATGTTTGATATTTTTCTGGATCGCTATAGTCTGGAACAGCAGCGGGGACCTTGTACAACTGCTGCGCGGACGCAAGACCATAGTATCTAGTAGTCTCTCTCTCTCTCTCTCTCTCTCTCTCTCTCTCTCTCTCTCTCTCTCTCTCACACTCACACACACACAAGAGGAGGCGCTGATATATACTTGTATGGAATATCAGCCGGGGGA
This sequence comes from Nannobrachium achirus, assembly GCF_963921795.1. Classification (NCBI taxonomy): domain Eukaryota; kingdom Metazoa; phylum Chordata; class Actinopteri; order Myctophiformes; family Myctophidae; genus Nannobrachium; species Nannobrachium achirus. Next base: position 60,254,597 of record NC_137824.1, on the reverse strand, counting down.
CCGAGAGAAAGACAGCCACTAATCGTTCTCTCTCTTTTTCTTTCTCCATCTCTCCATCTCTCTCTTTCACTCACTCTCTCTCTCTCTCTCTCACACACACACACACACACACACACACACACACACACACACACATGCGCGCGCGGGCGCATGCAGACACACTTCATACTGTCCGTCCGTCCATTAGGTTGTATCATGATTGGGATGGGATGAGAATTAAAACTCAATGGTAGCAGGTTTGTTTTATATCAGCTGGGAACAGCACACGAGGGAACACCACATGGATGGACATGAAACATGTCAAAGTGAACTCATATCATCAAAATGGGACACCAATTCCATATTGAAGCGTTTTTTTTCCCTCCATTGCGCGAGGCAAGGCAATGGTGTGTTGAATGGATAACGTTAATGTGTTTGTGTGATTGTAGTGATACGCGGAAGCGGGGATTGAACCCGGGACTCCCACTCGCCAGTCCAACGCACAACCAGTCGTGCTAATAGGGCTGAGCCCGATTAGCAGGGCTGTTGTCGCTGGTTCATGGCTGGTACTAACTGTGGGGGCTACAATCACCCCCCTGATCTTTGGAGCGCGCCCTCGCGCTTCACACTTCACGCCGCGGACCACCGCACGCGACGTGGACCTGTCCCTCACGCGAGGATATCACGCTCCTCATCCTGCCGACAACGCCAGATTGTAGTGATACGCGGAAGCGGGGATTGAACCCGGGACTCCCACTCGCCAGTCCAACGCACAACCAGTCGTGCTAATAGGGCTGAGCCCGATTAGCAGGGCTGTTGTCGCTGGTTCATGGCTGGTACTAACTGTGGGGGCTACATGTGCATGGGCATTTGTGCATGTTTGAAGCAGTAAGGGGATCAAACAGGCTCACCGACATTCTATTGCAACTGTTCGTTATAACCTCGTAAGAGTGAAAAGGTCCTCTTAGGAGCGTTATTATTTATGGCTAGAGTCGCATAGTACTGTGTTCTATCTGTCTGTCATTCAATGTTATATGAGTTAAATATCTATCATAGTACTGTGTTCTATCTGTCTGTCATTCAATGTTATATGAGTTAAATATCTATCATAGTACTGTGTTCTATCTGTCTGTCATTCAATGTTATATGAGTTAAATATCTATCATAGCACTGTGTTCTGTCTATCTGTCATTCAATGTTATATGAGTTAAATATCTATCATAGTACTGTGTTCTGTCTGTCTGTCATTCAATGTTATATGAGTTAAATATCTATCATAGTACTGTGTTCTGTCTGTCTGTCATTCAATGTTATATGAGTTAAATATCTATCATAATACTGTGTTCTGTCTGTCTGTCATTCAATGTTATATGAGTTAAATATCTATCATAGTACTGTGTTCTATCTGTCTGTCATTCAATGTTATATGAGTTAAATATCTATCATAGTACTGTGTTCTGTCTGTCTGTCATTCAATGTTATATGAGTTAAATATCTTTCCTGAGCGTATCCTTTTAGTTGACCTTGTACCAGTGAACTGTACTGTCATGAAACTGTACCTTTTCCTATGCAAACTGACAATCAATCAATCAATCAATCAATTAATCAAGTAGAGTGTGTACGATAGCGAAAGTAGAGGAGTCCGATTTCAATACCCAGGTGGAGGTGGGTTATTGATAATGATCATTATAGTTAGTTATGTATCCACAAGTTTCCGCGGGAGTTTACTGGAGACTATCAGGACCAAACTTCCGGGTTTAACAGCAGACATACAAGCTCACGTCGCGTCGCAGATGCAACCCGTTGTGAGCTTGTAAATCGGCGGCGGAACCTCGGTGCAGACGTTTGCGCAATGCACTATGGGGCGTAGGAAACTTGTGGATAGACATTCAAAATCAATTGGAAATAGCCCATTTAATTCTGATGTGGTGTCATTGGTATTTAGTATAATGAACTGTGCATTATTGTTTGTTTGTGGTGCATTACAGAATAATCTAAATTAAACTTGTCCTCAATATTTAATTAATTTACTATGGCTGCTTTGAAGCATGTTGGCACACATTTGAAATGAAGTATTACTATGTGTATTCTACTTAGATACAGTAATATGCGTTATTATTTTTGGAACATCTCCCCTCCATTAGCATAATACATGCAGTGTTCAACATTTCTGGTGTGAAATTGCTATAACATAAGTTAACCCTAACCCCCAAAAGCAGTTTGGGGGTTGCCACACCCTATACCAGGGGTAGGCAACCTTAGGCATGGTGCCAACATTGACACAGGGGAGGGTGATCACTGGCACACTGTGAGGGAGGATTTTTATTTTAAATCAAATATAAACTCAGCACAAAAAGAAAGGAAACTTGACTTCGGTCAATTATATCTCCCCTTTAATATCCCCTTTATATCATTTTTTATTGTTGATTTGTCACCTTTACTACAAGGTACAGCTTGTAAGGCTGGTATTCGTGGAATGAGCACAGCCAAATGTGTGGGTAGCGCCCCTCCAAATATGGTCAAAATGGCCTGGCTGGCCTGCAATATTGTTCTTTTGGTGTTCATCTTTGTTGCTTGGTTCATTGAATGATTGCACTCTCCCACAGTAATAAGGAAAAGAAAATAACAACACATATTGACCATTTTTTACACTTTGTTAATGTTAAGCTCAGTGTCATGGAAGCCCAAAACAAGAGCGAATGCCAGCAGAACAGTATTACAGGCCAAATATGTCAGAATGTTTGATGTGTCATTAAAATGTATGTTGACATGGCACACTGACTATCTAGATAGCCAGAAAGCCAGAAAGGTCATGCACATCCAAGGCCATGTAGGCTGGGTGCTGGACTAAAACATTATGCAATAAATAAATAAGATCAGAGTCAGCACATCAAACATGCTGCTCCTACAGTTCAAGTTTACTCTGTAAACACTGACTATGTAGAAAATAAAAACATGGTACTTCATTTGCAGAGTTCAAAGCAAACCAGCAGACATCCTTCCCATAGAATCAACGTTATTCTGCAGGGTCTTTATCATCATCAGTGTCAGTGTCTAGCACAGCTTTCAGCCACATTCATAATATGCAAATCTGCTCAACATCATAATAGCATGTTAATAACAGTTTACTGCACACATCCCGGATATGGACTATAGTTCATTAAGATCAAGAGAATAATAAAATAAATGCACACCAAAGTTTTTTCAATAACACAACTTGACGTTACCTGACACAGAGATGTTGAAACAGCTTGTCCAGAATACCAGCACAATGTTGATCTTTGTCCACATCATGATTTAAAAGCTACGACACGAAGCAGAGAAACCTTAATTATAGCTGCAGTCCTGAACCGCTGTTATCTTCATCTGAACAGAGCTCAGAGAGTGCAGGCTGAGTGCATAGCCTCGAGAAACCTCAAATGAACCCAATGGATTTCCTGTTAAACCAGTCCCAGATTAACCCCCCCAGGCAGTCTTTTCTTTTCAGTCTCCGTAGCCCCCCCCCCCCCCCTCCCCGTATTTCAATTTTCAATTTCTTTATTTGAGTCCACATTTATAAAATACATTACAAAGGACACAATATTTTCAGTTGCTTCTGATGTCCCACATGCTTGAAAAAACATGTATGTGCGTGAGTCCAGAATGTACAGAATCAACACGTCATGAGCTTATTCACAGTCAATATTGGTCATACATTTCAGTCTGTTATAACCGGACAAGTAATTATGGGTACAAATAGCACCTTCTCCTCCAAATGGATCGACCAGCTGCCTATAATGGAGGAGATTGAGCAATAGGTTGCGAGCTGCTTTGCCTTATACTTGGACAGCCCCAAAATCCTCAGGCCCCCCCTGACCACCAGCCTGTGGACATGGCCCAGGCTGCCAAATATAAAAACAATGGGCTGACACTTATATCCTAGATGTATAATGGCCTGTACTAATGGTTGGTATTTAACCTGTTTAGTAAGGAAAGCTTCCTCCAAACTTGAATCAAAAGTACAGCCATCTTCCAATAAGAAAACCTCTCTGCTGTTCTCATCAATCACAATGACATCTGGTGTATTTGCTGTTATATTTATATTAACACATGGGGGTCATTGCTTTGAAACATTTCTGGTTTCACACAAGACACACAGCAGAGGAATCAAACAGGTGACACATCTTTTGTAATATGTCAACAATTCTGTCATGCCTGGCAATGTAACACACACACACACACACACACACACACACACACACACACACACACACACACACATTCCCTCTAATGTATGATTGAGATGGAAACTACTAACTAAAAGTAAAGAGAAAGAGAAAGCTCAAATGAACCCTGGATTCCTGTAAACCTGACTTTCCTAAAGGATTGTAACTTTACCGGCCCGGTGCGGCACTCCTCTGATCTGGGCGTGTGTTGCGTGTGTGTTGTGTGTTGTCCCATTCATTTCCAAAGGAGAATTGCGTGCAGCCCGTCTAGCGAGATACAGCAAAAAAACGCCCAATTTCACGCTGAGCGCACGCATCAGACCCACTGAGAAATTTGAATGAAGTTCGTCTTGACCAACATTATTCAAAATTGTGCGTGCGTGAGCTCTTGAAGCCAATGAAAGCAGCAATGCTCTGCGTGTAGGTGTGTCTGTGTGAAATGACAGGGACAAAGTGTCAATCAACAACAGCCTTGCGGACTGGAGGCGCACAGAATTGCATTATGCACTTTTACAGCGTGCGTTTTTTCTCACTGTGAATGCAGGTTATTGCACGTTATGATATTCATGGGTCAAGGTGCATATACCCCAGAATATCCCTAGACAACAATATAGTTGCCCGTCCACTTTGTCCCTGCACACCACCTCTCGCAGTCACAGCACTGCAGCCTCCTAAGTAACCTTCCACTGTACATATACTGTAGTCACCTTCCACTGTCATCAGGATGGTCACTACATAGAGCCTACTGTAGCTCCCAAAGCGGCAAACCTGCTACTTTGCTACTTGCCACATCACATGTGGCAAAAATTACTCTGTACAGGTAACTAGAAGCAGTGCTCTTCCGAGCACAGGTCTCCACCAGGCCGTGCGTCCTGGTGGTGCTACTGTATAATAGGCCAATGTAAAAAGGGTGGCATATGTTCTTCACCTTAGATCTTTCATGGCAATCGGACGCTGCATGCATGATTTCAAGCATTGTGTTCCAAAAATTTGTTTGCTAAAGTCTACCTGCTGGTGGCGCTATAACAGGACAATGTTAAAAAGGTAGCATTTGTTCCTTGACCTAGTGGGAATATGTGTGGCAAATGTCACGGTAATCGCAAGCTGCGTTGATGATTTGAGGCATTTTGTTCAAAAACGGAGCAATCCTGCAAACTTTGGAAGCTAATATTAGCCAATCAGGATGGAATATGAAATATCAGACGGATCGGACTTGATCACATGACTATAGAGATACTGTGTACCGATTTGCATGATTTTTGGATAAAATCTCAAGGAGTAATATCCAAAAATGTGTTTTACATAAGTCGGCCCAAAGGTGGCGCTATAAAAGGCTGATGTGAAAAATGCAGGGCAAAGGTTTATCCTTAGCCTCTTAGTCTACTTGCCAGCCCATAGAGCCCCATTGTGAACCCGGACATATTGAGTACACCAAGGTTTTATGTTAGAAATGTTTAGTATGGGTCCCCAGCATGTAGAAACTGCCGGATGCTAACTTATATATGTTGAGCAATTTTCATGATTTGCATAATTAGCTTAAATTAGCATAATCCCCTATAATAATGGATAATATGTCAAAAACTGATTGGACGGTTTGAACAATATTGGAGTGGTTTTGGGGTTTATTGAGAATGCTGAATCCATTTTCTAAATTCAAAATGGCAGTTTTAAACCGGAAATGGCCTTATACCAACTTAAAGTGGGGTGATTTTGATACTTTTTTGTTGATTTAAGTTGGTATATTGGCCATTTCCGGTTTAAAACGGCCATTTTGAATTTAGAAAATGTCAGAAATGGATTCAGCATTCTCAATAAACCCCAAAACCACTCCAATATTGTTCAAATCAGCCAATAAGTTTTTGACATATTATCCATTATTATGGGGGATTATGCTAAATAAATCGAATTATGCAAATTATGAAAATTGCTCAACATATGCAAGTTAGCATCCGGCAGTTTCTAAATGCTGGGAACCCATACTCAACATTTATAACATAAAACCTTGGTGTACTCAATATGCCAGGGTTCAGATTCTGGCAAGTGGACTATCTAGGGAGTGCGCTTACAAAGTTTGAAACTGATCGGTGGAGTTATAGGTAAAACCACAAATCGGGCTGTTATAGCGCCACCATGAGGCTGATTAAAAAAAATTAAGTGGCATTTCTTCCTCGGCCTAGTGGGAACGTGTGTGCGCGATTTCATGATAATTGCACTTTGCGTTTGTGATTTGAGGCATTTTGTTCAAAACGGCTCAATCCCTCAAACTTTGGAAGCCAATCTTAGCCAATCAGGATGGAATATGCAAAATCGGACAGATCCGTGTCGATCACATGACTGTCGAGATATTGCCTACCGATTTGTAGGATTTTTGGACAAAATCTGTAAGAGTAAGAGTATAAATGTGTTTAGCAAACATCGGCCACTAGTTGGCGCTAGAAAAGGCCCATTTGAAAAATTTAGGGCAGAGGTTCTAGATTGGCATCCAGGGAATGTGTGTGCTCACTTTGGCAGCGACCGGGCCAACGGCGACTGAGATTTGGCGCTCACAAACTGCGAGGACGCACGGACGGACGCACGCACGGACGGAGAGGAAAACATACTCTCCCCCATGCCTTCGGCTGGTGGAGACAATAAGTACATACTTACTTTTACTTTGTTTACTGTGTTACCTGTGTATGACTGAAGCTTTCACAAAAATAATTAAAAACTAGAAGCAGTGCTCTTCCGAGCACAGGTCTCCACCAGGCTGTGCGTCCTGGTGGTGCTACTGTATAATAGGCCAATGTAAAAAGGGTGGCATATGTTCTTCACCTTAGATCTTTCATGGCAATCGGACGCTGCATGCATGATTTCAAGCATTGTGTTTCAAAAATGTGTTTTGCTAAAGTCTACCTGCTGGTGGCGCTATAACAGGACAATGTTAAAAAGGTAGCATTTGTTCCTTGACCTAGTGGGAATATGTGTGGCAAATGTCACGGTAATCGCAAGCTGCGTTGATGATTTGAGGCATTTTGTTCAAAAACGGAGCAATCCTGCAAACTTTGGAAGCTAATATTAGCCAATTCAGGATGGAATGTGAAATATCAGACGGATCGTACTTGATCACATGACTATAGAGATACTGTGTACCGATTTGCATGATTTTTGGATAAAATCTCAAGGAGTAATCCAAAAATGTGTTTTACATAAGTCGGCCCAAAGGTGGCGCTATAAAAGGCTGATATGAAAAATGCAGGGCAAAGGTTTATCCTTAGCCTCTAGGGAGTGCGCTTACAAAGTTTGAAACTGATCGGTGGAGTTATAGGTAAAACCACAAATCGGGCTGTTATAGCGCCACCATGAGGCTGATTAAAAAAAATTAAGTGGCATTTCTTCCTCGGCCTAGTGGGAACATGTGTGCGCGATTTCATGATAATTGCACTTTGCGTTTGTGATTTGAGGCATTTTGTTCAAAACGGCTCAATCCCACAAACTTTGGAAGCCAATCTTAGCCAATCAGGATGGAATATGCAAAATCGGACAGATCCGTGTCGATCACATGACTGTCGAGATATTGCCTACCGATTTGTAGGATTTTTGGACAAAATCTGTAAGAGTAGTGCACAGAAATGTGTTTAGCAAACATCGGCCACTAGTTGGCGCTAGAAAAGCCCCATTTGAAAAGTTTAGGGCAGAGGTTCTAGATTGGCATCCAGGGAATGTGTGTGCTCACTTTGGCAGCAACCGGGCCAACGGCGACTGAGATTTGGCGCTCACAAACTGTGAGGACGCACGGACGCACGCACGGACGCACGGACGGACGGACGGACGCACGCACGGACGGACACACGGACGGAGGGGAAAACATACTCTCCCTCAGCCTTCGGCTGGTGGAGACAATGAATGTAGTGTGGGAGGATATTTAAAAAATCACACCCGTGTGAAGTGGAGCTGTGTGTGTGTGTGTGTGTGTGTGTGTGTGTGTGTGTGTGTGTGTGTGTGTGTGTGTGTGTGTGTGTGTGTGTAGATCATGTGTACCAATTTTTGTGACATTTGAAGAAAATATGTAGGAAAAGGAGCAAAAAGTGTGTTTTGGAGAAAATTCAAGATGGCGGAAAATCTAGTTTTAAGTTTAATTTTCCGATCTACGGTTCAAGAGTTACGGGGCAAAACGTAAAGTGGGCCGTTATAGCGCCACCATGAGGCCGAGTGATGTAATTATTTTTCGATTCATTCTTAAAATCATTATGAATCTCCTATCCGAGGTTTGAAACTGTAGCTCCTATGGTTTACGAGAGAAAAATACTTGAAAGTGATTTCTTGCATTGTCCCATTATAAGTCAATGGGGACAATTAAGCGTAGTTTTTTGCCGATTACGTCGGCATGGTAAGGCGGATCGGAACGAAAGGTAATAGAACACCATTCCCGGCCGAGCCGCACATTTTGATGTATATATTGCGCGAGTGGCGTAAATGGTGCGGCACTAGTTACGCGCCGAAGTTCAGGCTACATACACACGGACGGACGGACAGACCCACACAGCCACGTATAGGGAGCTGCACACAGCTCCAAAAAGGCCGAGAAACAAGGTGAATCTGGAATGGGCACGTGCCTAGTGGAAGCCATGCTATGACAACTGACCAGCCTACCTAGCCTACCCAACCCCCATCACCTGTAACGCACACACACACATGCACGCACGCGCGCACACACACACACACACACACACACACACACACACACACACACACACACACACACACACACACACACACACACACACACACACGCCAAGAGCCATGGTATAACTCAGATATTGCAGAATCAGCTAGACTCAGAGACAAAAAATACGATGAAAAACGAAAGTGCTGCAAAAAGCTCAAGAAAAAATTCAACCATGACCTCAAAAAACACATTGAGCATCTTACTGCTCAATGCAAGAGACTTAGAAACCAGACAACCGCACTAGTTAGATCCGCCAAAAAAAACTACATCGACGACAAAATCGATGAATACAAAAACAACCCACGAGACCTATGGAAGTTGCTTAACAACCAATTAGGCTTAAAATCAAAAACCATATGCCACAACATAAACATCAAAACGGACGCCGCTCTCATTTCTGACAAAGGTGAAGTGGCTACCCATTTTAACAAAACCTTTACCACCACAGCCCGTTCACTGGTCAAAAGACTGGTCGCCCCATCTGGGCGGTATGGTGAAGAATTTGTTAATACATTCTACAAAAAACTGGGCGTCAGTAAAGACAGCTTTAAACTTTCCACAGTGACAACTGATGAAGTGTTTAAAAAATTGAGCGCCCTACCTCAACACAAGGCCACTGGCCTTGATAAAATCCCAGCTAGATTTCTCAGAGATTCAGCCGCCACCATTGCTCCAATCATTACCCACATAATTAACCTTTCCATCAAACAGGGTCATGTCCCCCAGGACTTCAAACTAGCAAAAGTAACCCCCCTGCATAAAAAAGGTAGCAAACTAGACCCTGGAAACTACCGCCCCGTTTCCATTCTTAGCTCCATATCCAAAGTCATGGAGAAAATAGTCTACGAACAGATTGCAAGATATCTCGATGAGAATAATCTGATTTACGAGTTCCAATCTGGATTCAGAAAATCCCATTCCACTGACACATGCCTTCTCTATTTGACTGACCAAATCAAACGCGAAGCGGATCAGGGCAAGTATAGTGGCATGGTCATGATGGACCTCCAGAAGGCATTTGACACCGTGGATCATGCTATTCTGATTGAGAAACTAAAAGCCATCGGTCTTGACAGCGCAGCAGTGAGCTGGATGCAATCTTACCTGGTGGGGAGGGAACAGGTGGTGGAGATTAACGGTACCCTGTCCCCCCCCCTCCCAGTAAGCTGTGGAGTTCCCCAAGGTAGCATACTGGGACCTCTGTTGTTCCTAATATACGTGAACGACATGGCATCTGCTTGCGACTGCAACCTGTTCCTGTTCGCGGATGACTCGGCTCTCCTAGTCTCGGGCAAGGACCACTTGCAGGTTGAAAAGACACTTAACTCTGAACTGAGTAAGATCTGCACATGGCTTAACGACAACAAATTATCAATTCACCTGGGCAAAACCGAGTCCATCCTCTTTGGATCAAATCATAACCTCAAAAAGGTAGAGAACTTCACAATCAAAGTGGGTGACAAGGTCATAACACGAAAAAACGAAATCTCCTACTTAGGATGTATCCTTGAAGCTAATCTTTCCAGCGAAAAGATGACTTCAAAAGTAATACAAAAAATCAACCAACGAACTCGTTTCCTACAGAGGATCGCCCCAATGGTCAACTTCAACACACTGAAGACCATAGCTGGTGCAATAATCCAGCCCCTCTTTGACTATGGAGTCCACGTATGGTATCGTGACGCCCCACAAGCCCTAAAAACTAAACTCCAAACAGCCCAAAATAAACTAATTAGGGTCCTGCTTAACCTTCCCAATCAGACTCACCTCACCGCTACTCACCAGTTAAGAGTGGGGTGGCTCAGAGTAGATGACAGAGTACAGCAACTTGCAATGGGCCTGGTGTACAAGATACACTACACTACTATGATACCCAAGTACCTGTCAAAATACTTTATAAACGTTAAGGATGTCCATAATTACAACACCAGAGGCAGTGCCACAGATCACGTTCAACCCAGAGTCAACTCAAAGAAAGGGTCGAACTCGTTCTTCTGCTACACCACAAAAATGTGGAATGCCTTACCGAAGGCCATAAAGGAGTGTGGATCACTAGCATCCTTTAAAATTGCCCTAAAAAACCACTTACAGGCAGCAGCCGTTCACAACTGGTAAAAACCTAGCCCAACCCTACCCTCCCTGCCCCTTCCTTGTATATACTGTACATACTGATTGTTTAGACTTACTGTTACCTGCCCCTTCCTTGTATATATTGTATATACTGTACTTACTGATTGTATAGACCTACTGTTTTCTTTTTTTCTTTACATATCTACTGCATAGTACTGTGTTCTATTTGTCTGTCATTCAATGTTATATGAGATACTTTAATGGTTTCCTGTTGAAATAAGCTTAGTCTTTTCATGGATCTCCTTTTAGTAGACCTTGTACCAGTGAACTGTACCGTCATGAATCTGTACATTTTCCTATGCAAACTTCTAATAAAGCCTTCAATCAATCAATCAACACATGCGCGCACAGCCGCACACACACACACACACACACACACACACACACACACACACACACACACACACACACACACGCGCGCGCGCACACGCACATGCAGGCTGAATGCTGGCTAGAGAGAAACCTTAAATGAACCCATGGTTTCCTGTAAACCCCCCCCCCCCATGCAGCCACTCTTTTCTTTTCAGTCTCCGTAGCCCCGCCTCCCCACATCACCGCACTCTCTCTCTCTCTCACACACACACACACACACACACACACACACACACACACACACACACACACACACACACACACACACATTCCCTCAAATGTATGTTTGAGAAACTACTTTTATGCAATGAAAGTAAACAGAAAGAGAAAGCTCAAATGAACACCTGGATTCCTGTAAAGCTGTTCGTAACTGGTAAAAACAAACCTAGCTCAGCCTTACCCTCCACCCTTCTATTGTAAATATCTACTGTAGGCCTATATATTTTTTGCACTGTTTTTTTTCTGACTATATCTACTGCATAGTACTGTGTTCTATCCGTCTGTCATTCAATGTTATATGAGATACATAAAGGTTTCCTGTGTGAATAAGCCGAAAAGCTCCTTTTAGTTGACCTTGTACCAGTGAACTGTACTTTTTCCTATGCAAACTGACAATAAAGTCTTCAATCAATGTTTGAGATGGAAACTACTTTTATGCAATCATGGATGTGTATATGTTTCTTTGAAGAATATTTTATAGTCATGTAGACATGTATCCTTATCAGACCGTAGGTAAGACTTATTTTGCTTTTGTGTGTAGGGCCTTATGTGTTGATGTCAATACAGTAGCCTAGTCTATTATGAATTAAAGCCTAATCAGTGGAGGGTCGCATCGCCCCCACCTTCTTGCCGGCAGAGGAACTTGAACTTGGACTTGCTGCATATAAAAACTTCAACTTGTCTCGTCAAAAAACTGAGGAAAAAAAGGAAAGAAAAACATATCTGCGTCACATTGACAATCAATCAATCAATCAATCAAAACTTTATTACAGCCGAAGCCAAAGGTAGACAAACAAACAGTTAAAAAACAATATAAATTCGTTAAGACAATAAAGATCTAAAAAGAACAAATAAAAACATCTATAAAAGACACTCATACCAATGTTTCCACATATGTGAGCGATATCTTACAGAGCTGTACTTCGGATTGATCAACATGTTAATCACCTCATTATGCGACCCATCAAGTCTACTTTTAAAGCTATACATCAGGTTTCGCAGGAGAGCCTGGAAGGTGGTGAGACCCGAGTCACAAAACAGCTGACTAGCACTGCCACCCCTAGGCCTCTTCAGGAGGATCCTGAGTGCATCGTTATACGCTACCCTAAGCTTGCGCATACTCTCTGTTTTATAGTTCACCCATAAGGGAGCTGTATATAAAGGAGTACAGTAAGCTCTGAACAAATTCACCTTGACCTCATCTGAGCAGTAGAAAAATTTCCTGACTAACATGTTAGCCTGCACATACAACATACGTCTCTGTCTGTGCATGTCCAAATCATCTTCCATCTTGTCATTAATAATGTGCCCCAAATATTTACAACTGTTACACACAGCAAGGGTATGACCAGACAAATAAAATACAGGAAAAGGAAAATTGAGTTTCAGGTCCTCCTTGGTCCTGCATATCATAACCACGCTCTTTTTGGCATTGTATTTGACATCAAACTTAACCCCATATTCAGAGCATATGTTCAGTAGCTGCTGAAACCCTGCACTACTAGGAGAAACGATGGCCAAATCATCTGCGTACATAAAATGGTTAATCAAAGTGTTTCCTATCACACAGCCAGTCCTACACCCTCCCAGCTGCTTAGACAGGTCGTCCATATAGAGATTGAAGAGGGCTGGGGACAAAAGCCCCCCCTGCCGGACCCCATTACCTACACTAAAGGGCGAGGAGAAACTGTTCCCCCATTTCACCCTCATATTCTGGTTAGCATACCAGTAAGCCAGGATGCGTATGATGCATCCTGGCACACCCCTCTGCTTAAGTTTAACGAAGAGCTTGTGATGATTAATTCTGTCGAAAGCCTGGGAAGCGTCAATAAAACCTACCAGCATAGTAGAGCCATGTCTTCTATACGTTTCTACTGCTTCTTTTAAGGCATATATACATAAGTCTGTACTATGTTTCGCCTTAAATCCAAATTGATTGTCTGTGGTGCGGATAAAAACACCTATCCTATCAAGTAGAACCCTTTCAAGTAATTTGGACAGTATGCTGGCTAAGGCAATGGGTCTATAATTGACCATACTCCCTACCTTACCAGCCTTGTCCTTAATGACGGGCACTAGGGTAACTGTGAGCATGGAGTCTGGTAAGATACCATGCGACATCAGTCCTGTAAGGCAGATGGACAGCAGTGTTGCGACTCTAGGGCTGGCTAACTTAAGGTGCTCTGCTGTAATGTTATCAGCTAGTTGCCTTATGGCTTGATAGATCTCGTTAGGTCTGAAGAGTACACCTTCCTCCTCTATATTGCCAATACAAAAGGGTTCACTTTTAACACAGTTGAATAGAGCATCATAATGCTTTCTCCATAATTCAGTTATATTTTCAGCACCATCAATATTACATGGCAGTGCTGCTTTAGACCTGTTAATATTTTTGACCTCTTTCCAAAATCCATTGGCATTATTACCTAGCAGTTTCCCAGCCATGGAATCTGCTCTCAGGGTTTGCTCATTCTTTCCCACAGCCCGCACAGCTTGTTTATATCTAGCATTTGTTACTTTTTTGTACTCTAGATCAGGCCCTTGTCTCGGTTTCCCAGCCATAACCCAGGCCCTATGGGCTGCCTTGGCTACTTCATGGTGGCCCGCTACATATTTGTTCCAACCCGGCTTGATTTTATTTGGCCCTCTAGCATGAGTGAACAGAGGTTTGCTGGCCACAGTGAGAGCATCCACTATACCACTTTACATAACACAGAGGTCATTACGGTGGTTGGCATCATTACAATTGACACCACAAACAAAGGCATCCATAGGCAAGTGAACTTGACTTAAGAGAGCATCTGTTCTTCCACTGTACAATAAGACATCCTCAGTGGAGAGCTTTGCCCAGTCTATCTTGGCCACACCCTCCCCGCCATTATCTTTAGCCAACTCTGGTATCTTGCCAGTATCAATAGTCATCTCCACAGGAAAATGATCAGTAGTGGTAGCTTCATACAGTATATTCATAGACGCAAGTGCTGCATGCGCATCTGCAGTACATATAACATGATCCAGCCAGCTAGTTGTACTGTGAGCTTCACTATAATATGTATAGCTGACAGCAGGCAGAAGCTCTTGACTGGATAACACAAGATTATTATCATTACAAAACCTAACCAAATGCTTTGCAAAGTAGGAATCCTTATCAGAAATGTCAGAATTCATGTCCCCCATAACATAAATGCATGCACACTGGTGATCAGAAATAAAGGAGCTAATAAATGCAAGCCTATTAACATATTCATCATCATTTTGTCTAGACTCATACGGTGTATACATGTTCAGAATAATAAACTCCCTGCTATTCATTTTTATCTGTACACCAATACACCAGTCTACTTCAAGACGGATAACACTGATTACGGAGTCAAGCTTTTTGTGCCACAGGATGGCCACGCCCCCCGGAATTCTCCCTCTCACAATGCCATGAGAGAGATCAGTTGTAGACTCCCCCGTGCCGTGAAAGTTTTCGTGCACAGAGTTTAACCCCCCCAGATCCTGTCTGGAGAGGAATGTCTCCTGCAGACATAAGACATCACATGTTTTTAACAGGTTATCCACCTCGATACGTCGGGCTCTGTCCCCCATGCTGTTACCTAGGCGCAGTCCTCGACAGTTATATGATGTCACCAGCATTAAAAATTAGGCGGGTTTATTCTTTGCGCGCATCAGCTGACAGCTCCTCACTCCCCACTAGTACATTACTAGGAGAGGCTCTGTGAGCACGGGGCTCGTAGTAACGCCGCACAAAAACACCCTCTGGCCATATCTGTGGACTGAACATGTCGGCCACTTCTTTACAGTCCCCTGTGACATGAAACGAACTAAAACGACTGCTGGTCGTTTCGATCTTCCTACATGTCACCGAAGCATTGTCCAGCTTGTCAGTCAAATAGTTCTGCAGAGTATCAGCATCCACATCAGGGGAGAACCTGGTGGCGAACACACTCACCCTTTTAGTAGTAATAACAGGAATACTGCTCTCAGTGCCAGTGCCAACAATCCCCGTGTTCCTCTGCTCCCGTTTCCCCCGAGATGTCACGGGGGTCTGTCGGGGCTGTCGCTTCTTTGGCGATGGCTTTTTCCGTCCGTTGCTTACAACCAAACTCCATGGCGGGGACCTCGGCGTGCGGGGCTGCCGCCGGGAGCCCTCTGCTGTCGCCTCCTCTGAGCAGTGAAACGTCACCACCTCCAGCCTAGCGGGATCAGGCAGCCTCGCCACCTCTCCCCCCGGCGGAGCCTCAGTAACAGCAGACCCGGTGTCCTTCTCTGTGGAGCGGCGCTCCTCACACGCTGTCACCCGGCTGTTCACGGCCCTTGTAGCCGCGGCCAGGTTTTCATTCACAACGGCCTGTGCTTCCACGGTCTTCCGTAGGACCGCTACATCCCCACTCACTTGCTCAAGCCTTCTGAGCAGGGCCGTGGCATCCATACTGCCAAAGCCAACTGGCGGGAGCTTCTCCAAGAAGTGAGATACAAACATGGGCATATTTTCCCCAAACTCGTTGAACAGGCTTAGACATACTTTTACGTTTTTAACGTCCTTGTCTTTACCTGTGTGTTTAATCTTACGAAGTTTTGTTGTAGGGCAAACTTCAAACAGAAAATCCTTGGATTTGATGATCCATTCTGATGAGAAGTTATTTGTAGCCAATAAAACAACTTCATCGTGGTCAATTGTCCTCATTTTGTCAGAAATGAAGTGCAACAACTCATCAACCACTATTATCTTCCCACAATTGCTTTTAAAAACCTCAGGTTTGTCACGCGGGCAAGCAGTGCCTTCTCCAGGTACACAACCATCCGCCATCTTTTTTTTCCTGACAATGTAGGATATGAATTAAAACGTTTCTGATCCCGCAGATTGCAAAATGGATGCTGAACGTAATGCTCCCATGTATAATAGAATAATGTGGTTTACAAGGTTCAATCCATCACGGAATAATAGCCTACACTAAAAAATGATGTGGAAATATCCACGATAAATCCACTGCTATTCTTCATCAGAGCCAGAGGTAAGAATATAGGCTAGTGGCAAATACAGTAGAACTAGTAGGCTACAGCAGTGGGTCTCAACCAGTGGTCCAGGGACCACAGTGCTGTGCTGGGGGTTACAAGTGGTCTGGTGGTCTCCTGCTAAATGAAGGAGAGTTGGTAACCAAACAGACCCTTAGGCCTTTATAGATCCTTAACTCTTTAAAATGAAACCAAATGGACGAGCGCGGGCAGTCATCTCATGCGTTGCGTGAGTGGTCCCCCATCGGCGGGTCCGCACGGCCTGGCCGCCCGGGGAAGAGAAACTGCGGCCAGGCAGCGATTGTGCCGTCTGTGCGGTCTTCTGCACGCGCGACTGCAGCAGGGGCGCTGGAAGTGGGGTGCTGAGGGAGCTGCAGCTCCCCTGGTGGTGGGGAGGGGAAAAAAAAACGTTTTTTTTTTTTTTTAAATAAGCCTACCGGTATATATACACACACACACAGAGCTATATTAAAAACAATAATGTATTTGACTTTGGGGAATAAAATATGTTGAAAAAAGGTATTTGATTACCACATGGTGACCTAATCACATGGTCACCTTGCCACTTCCGGTCAGAAGGGAAGTCAAATTTAAATCCCACTTTGATGGGACACCAAAGTCTATTTATTTGAGAACTAATAGGCTCATTGTTGCAAACTAACACCGTTGTATATGGGGACTAAAAAACAGTAGAAAACTGTTACAAAAATAATACCCGATTTTGTAGTGTGTGCGTGAGTGACTGTGTGTGTGCATGCGTGCTGTGTGTTGCACTGTGTGCTAAAATAACTAGTAACTATATAGCTCCTTGTTACACCGTTGTGCGGGGAATAAGCACCCGAAACCGTAATAAAAATAACCCAAAACCGGATAAAAAACATGAATTTTCGGCGTGCGGCCAAAGGCCGCACGCATGCATTCCTCCAGGCTCAGCTCCCCTTGGGATTTGGGAGTTCCAGCGCCCCTGGACTGCAGTGTGCACGCGATTGTCTATTTCATCATTACGTGCTGTAAAATTCCAACTGCATTTTAAATGCAACTGTAGAAACTAGCCTATATAAATACAAATCGGTGGAATTGCATGCATATTATGCAGAGGCTGCGCAAGCAGATATAGACCTATGAGGGTCCATTTGGTTACAAACTCAGTGACAACTAATCCATGACTGAACATGTAATTGTTTGACATATTATTTTATGTTGGCACATGTTTGGGCAGTGGAGGGTCAATTTAAAATTGGCATAATTTAAAATTGATTTTGCATGAAGAAAAAAGCATTCTAAATATACACCGTGGGCGGATGGCTTATTTCCCGACCGAAAAAAGCATCCTAAATATAAGCAAAGATTTACACCTTGGTCGGAGGTGGTGTATTTTCCATCCTATTTCCAGCATAAATCCAAGACCAAAAGACATTGATGAATTTGACCCCGAACTTGAGAATCGTCTTAAATGCCGGTAAGAACAAAATATGATCTTATTTTGGTCGTAAAGTGCTTGATGAATGAGGCCCATCCATTTGCGTGTTGTGTGTGTGAGCGCACACATCCCATTCATTTCCAATGGAGGCTTGCCTCCAGCCCGTCTAGCGCGATACAGAACCCACGCTGACACGGACAGATCTAATTTAAAGGAAGTTCATCTCAACCGACTTTATTCAGATCTTGTGTGTGCGTGAGCTCTTGAAGCCAATGAAAGCAGTGTGTGTGTGTGTGTGTGTGTGTGTGTGTGTGTGTGTGTGTGTGTGTGTGTGTGTAACCTTGAATGAACCCAGTTCCTGTTGTGTTCTCTGGGTCTGCTCCATGTAGGAGGAGGAGCCCACAGCCCCTCCCCCCTCCCCCGGGGTAGAACAAAACAGGACATACCGGTAGATAGTTTTTCATATCTTCTTCAGGACGTCCCCTTCATGAAATGGTTTGTCCCCAGTCTCATTGACAGCATGTGCTTCTCCCAGGGTGAGCACCTCCAAACAGGCCCAATGAGGGACAATGCGGGGGGAAAAAAGAATCAATGTTGTCTTCAGTTTCGAAGTGCTTTATTTATGAAGCTCATAATAGTGTGGGGATTTAAGGGGAGCAAATGCTAATTTCACGCAAATTTGTCTTAAAGCGCAAGGTTTTGCACAGATGTAGCCCAGGGCATGCTCTAACGATTTAGCTAGGGCGCCCTAGCTAAATCGTTAGAGCATGCCCTGAGCTACATCTGTGCAAAATCTTGCACTTTAAGACTGATTAGCACAAAAAAAAAAAAAAAAAACCCTAAGGCCTCCGACTAACATGAATGCTCACCCATACATGCATCGTTTTCTGAGGCCATTTCTAGCCCAAGGAATGTTTTTTGTGCAAAACAAATGCCTGCAATGGATTCAGCATCATGACAAACCCCAAGTTAGACCCCTCAGATCCTACTTAAATACCCAGAAAAAAAAATGTTTTTCTGGGTATTTTCCTCCTGTATAGAAAGTCAATGGGAGGCCAACTTGATTTGGCCACTGTGGCGACCCCGAAGGTTGTGTGTAAAATTTTGCGCTTTAAGACAAATTTGCACGAAATTAGCATTTGCTCCCCTTAAATCCCCACACTATTAAAAAAAAATGCACACAAGAAATATAACTAGTAAGACGCCTCAGGGCGACATGCGACCTGCGCTAATTCTTGGCCATCTGGCCAGTGATGATAGTCAACAATGTGATGTCAGAACATGCCCATATATGGGCATAAAAGGCCATCAAGCCAGAGCGTGATGTCAGAGCGGCAAACCCATTCTGTTAAGAGTGGTTCCCCTGACATCACAGTGACATCAGAGCATGATGTCAGAGCGACAAACCCATAGAACCACAGACAAACCCATAGAACCAGTGTTGGGGAAGTTAAAGTTACATGTAACTGAATTACGTAACTAAGTTACATTTTGCTGTAACTTGCTGGTAACTGAGTTACATTCATATTTCTGTAACTCGTCAAGTAACTGAGATACATTTTGGGTCATTTTCGGCTCAAGCTACAAGTTACAAGAAGTTACAAGCAAAGTTATAATTTTACATTTAAGTTTTGTTAAAGTGATCCCTGACTAATACGACAAATATGCCTTAATACATTATAATTGTCCTCTATAACTACAATGTAAAATTAAAAACACCGCAATTATTTTATTTATTCTAGAAATAGCTAATCTTTCACTCAATAGGGGAAATGCCCGTCGCAAGTTGATGATGTCATAAATGTCAAGTGTGATCTATCCCTATGGAATTTATGGCATGCATGTGAAAATAAAAACAAACTTAATACTTCCTATGGTTAATATGAGCATCAAATCAATATTTCAAATGTGTTTGTGTTTTGTTTTTTTGCACATGCTTGCCATAAAAATGACACATGACATTTATGACATCATCAACTTGCGACAGGCATTTCCCCTACTGAGTGAAAGATTAGCTATTTCTAGAAGAAATACAATATTTAAGGTGTTTTTAATTTTACATTGTAGTTATAGAGGACAATTATAATGTATTAAGACATATTTGTCATATTAGTCAGGGATCACTTTAAGATTGATGAATCAAATGTCATGTAACAATTTAATATGTATAGCAAAGGTGTTGCTATCACTATACAAGGCACCAGTCTTTTTCTATTTTTTACTGTTAATTTTTACATTTGAGATGTGATCAAATTGAAGATCAAACGTCATGACTAATGTACAGTATCCTCAACAGATCCTCTTTTTTTGTGGAATTTCTTTTTTAGGAACACAGATGTTTACAAAAGAAAATGTCAACCCTTGTTAAATAAAATATAAAACTCAGTTGAGAGGCATATATGCCCAATTTATTTTGAGTTAATATGCATAGAGATGTGATATGATTAGATTGAAGATCAAATGTCATGACTCAAGTATTTCCTCAACAGATCATATTTTTATTTGTATTTGTTTAACTTTATTTTAGGAACACAGATGTTTACTAAAGAAAATGTCAACCTTTTTTAAATAAAATATAAAACTCAGTTGAGAGGCATGCATATTTTTGCTGGCATGTGACTTTTTTGTAGGATATTATATTTTGTTTCATGTACACCAAATGTACACTGAAAAAAAAAAGGAAACCAAGTTAACTCAAGTTACTTTTTCTATGTAACTTTACATTTCTCCAGGGGTATAACTTTAACTTGATCAAGTTACTGCCATGGTGAGTTACTTGTAACTGTACAAGTTACGCTTTCAAAGTAACTTCCCCAACACTGCATAGAACCACAGTGTCAGGCGTGACGTACAGAGATACTAGTAAGACACCTGAGGGTGGAATGCGACCTCGCCCTTTAGGGCGAGGTCGCGCCAATTCTTGACTATCTGGCCAACCACAGCGTTTCTCTGATGATTCTAGTTGTTATCATTCTGGGGGGAGTTTGTTCATGTTTTTGTGAGGGTATCAACCCTAGGAGACACGGGGAGAACATGCAAACTCCACACAGAAAGGCCCTATCGCCAACCCCACCTAGGGTGTGAGCGATAGGGCCTAAACATGGAGATGTGGAGAACACTATATATGGAGATAGTCCAGTCCATCATGTCATATGGGACTACCGTCATAGACAGTAGCCATTGTTAGGCCGGAGTCAATGGCTGTCTGTCTGTCTGACTGTCTGTACAGGAAGTGATGTCACATGACATACTTTTTATGCCCATATATGAGTCATTCTGTACCACATGTCCATGTTTAGGCCAAACAGGTTCGCTCCATTTCTCCATCGTCGAGCTTGACAAGGAGGATACCACACATTGTACCTCATCCACCCTTTTATTCTCTCTCCTTTTGGTATCTTTATCCTCCTCCTCCTTTTTTTCTTTTTTATTCTTCTCTTTTTTTCACAGCCGCCCCCATATTTACTTTAGAAAATATATATTAAATTCTAAGAACGTTTCGAGTACCAGTTTGATACAAGAGTGAATAAGCGCTACACTTCTGGAATCCTGTGCGTCGACTTAAAAGCCGGATCCAGGCCTAATAACTTTATCTAGCCGCCCCCGTTGCCACCTCCTTTTCTTTTCTGAGACACATTGTACCTCATCCACCCTTTCTTCTCTCTCCTTTTGGTATCTTTATCTATCTTTATCCTCCTCCTCCTTTTTTGTCTTTCTTAGTCTTGTGTATCCTTCTCTTTTGGCTACTGTCTATGACGGTAGTCCCATATGACATGATGGACTGGACTATCTCCATATATAGTGTTATCCACATTTCGTGTAGCCACCCCGTACAGGAAGTGATGTCACAACTCGCTGACATCACACTGACATCACAGAGGTTACGGAAGGAAGGACACTCAAGCGACACGGTTTTTCAGAGTATATGCGACCTTCGGTCGCAACGACCTTTGGTCGCAATGAGGACAAGATGTGCTGGTTTTCATAGTCAACTTGCGACCTATGGTCGCAATGATCAAAATAGATGGAACTAAAGCTAGACATTCAAGAATATATGCTAACGTTGATCCTAATTGTGAAAAATGCCATCAGATGCCTGTTACACATGCCTGTAACACAACAATGTGCTGGTCTACATGTACATCTCTGCGCACATTCTGGACAGATATTTTTGTCACTCTCTCAGAACTAACTGGGACACTTAGAGCCCAACGCAATTAGCGCTTTCTTTGTTCAGCCTTTCTCAACTACACCTAGACTAGAATTCATGCCTAAGGTCTACTTATGAGAAGGAAATCATCAACTCCACCCTCCCACACACATGAAGAGACATCTTTAATAGCTGACAGCTAGAAAAAAATCCAATACACAATGAGAGGCTGTGTTAGGACATTTCATGATACATGGGACCATTTCCTGGCGTACAAAATATGGCACAATACATGGGTATGTTGCCAAATTCTGCGAGAGGAAGCCGTCGCAGCCCCCTTAAATAGATAGATGGCACTCAGACCCACTCAGAAAACTCACCGTGAATGAATGGGCAGGCATGCAGGGGTAGACTAATTTCACACTCTCACAATGAAACCACACTCAGACATTTGCGCTTTGAGAAAAAAATATTCTTAAATATATTTTGCTGTCTGTATTCAGTAGCCTATCGGGGGGCGAAATGAGGAGGGGTTGCCTCGCCAAGGGGAGGCAGTCGTTACGCGAGGACAGGCGAGTGCCTCACCTCGCCTAACGTAGTTCTGCGCCTGCCACAACCACCATTCTTTACAAGCCCACAGCTTATAAGAATATCAAACCTGGCAACACTCAATGCATGCACGTTGTTCCTCCACCAGACCACCACTCTCTGCCAGTCAGTCACTGAGACTAGCCGGTGTCTGGCTAGTGGCTACGTTACTCACTAACTAGGGCAGATTTTCTGCACAGGCACACTAGGCACATGCCACTGGAGAGGCCCGTCATGGGGGAGAGCCAAAATGCACCCATGCAAAAAAAAAAAAAAAAAAAAGTTAGTCAAGACACAGCACACACTTACAATCTTGTCGATGAAAGAACATTTCTCTCCCTCACAGGGAGCACAAAATATCAGTGGTATTTGTGCTTGGATAATATAGTGTAGGCTACTTGTTGTGCAAAGTTCCAATAACTCACTCCACATGGATCCTGAGGTTAGCTATTCTTTGTGTCTCCTCCACATCTTTTGCAGAGAGCTGACAGCGTCCTCTGGTTTTAGCAGGGATTTGCACTTTTGCATATTTCATGCCTACACTCTCTTCCATGTTAAACCCTCAGTTGGCTCACCTGGCAGTACTGTAGATTTTCAAGAAAACCACTGTCACTAGCATATCAGAAGCATGACCTCCTTGGAAAGGAATCACACAGCTCCCCATGGTGTAATGCCAAAGACATATTTAGCTGTGTGCTCATGTTTGTAATGTGAAAATGCTGTGCTTTAGCTTGCATATTTGATGTCATCTCAGTGAAAATCTTAAAGCAGTCTATGATAACTACTATAACATTCCTGCCAAACTCCCCCACAAACTGGGAGGAATGTTGTGTTACGAAACCTCTCTGGTTGTAGCCTCGTAAACCAGGCTCCTCCTGC
This sequence comes from Nannobrachium achirus, assembly GCF_963921795.1. NCBI lineage: Eukaryota > Metazoa > Chordata > Actinopteri > Myctophiformes > Myctophidae > Nannobrachium > Nannobrachium achirus. The sequence continues at coordinate 60,230,931 of NC_137824.1, read as the reverse complement.
CTTCTGATTCCAATTCAATGCCAAGGTAGGAGGAGTCTAGTTTACTAGGCTACTGTCATTGGCCAGATCACAAACCCTCCAAGCCTTGTGAAAATCAAATGGCTCTGCAGTGGCTCTGTGTATGTCAAATAGGAATGCAAGAGCTTGGATTGGTATTGTAGCGCCCAAATCCTATATTTGGTGCTACTGGCTGCTGACAGTCGGGGATTAAAGTTAACATGTGCCAAGAAACAGATGTCTGTCTTATCAAGATGATGATATTATTATCTTAGTTGCAGCATAGTAGTTGTTGAAGCCATTTCATTGATTTCGTTTATTTTTATTTGTTGATTATTAGTCTAATTAATTGAATAATTGATTAATTTCGGCACGCCTCTGAGGCCAGGTTTACCACACACAGGGCTTATCTTTGGAGAGGTGAGGGGGGTAGGGCAGTCACCGTTGGGAGCAAATGGTTTTTACCAGAAGCAACAATATCACAATGCCAATCAGTTGTTTGTTGTTTTGCACTTGAACCTTTTGAACAGTAAAAAACTCTAACTCAAGTCAAGATTGTGGACATTGTTTTATTTCGCCTGCGTATGGAACCAATCAACGGTGAACTCAGTGAGTTTTTGTTAAAGTTTGAATCTGACAAACTCCACTTACAGTAGTTGTCAGTTACTTGCATTAAAATAAAATACAACAAACAAATGAAGCTCACAGCCTACTGAACACAGTTACAAAACTGTTTGCCTCTCCTATCAACAACACCAGCGTCTGATTAGAGACAGGTTTAAATACCTGCCCTGTAACCATGGCAACCCAACCTAGGTAGCCTGCTACCTAGGTGGGGCGTCATAGCTCAGGGGTAGAGAAACTGGTATTAGAGCACGAAGGGTATAAATCCCGAAGGGTTCCCAGTTCGAATCCGGGCTCCCCCTGAGTTAATGTCGAAGGGTCCTTGGGCAAGACTCTGAACCCCTAATTGCCTCCGGTGAGTAGGTTGGTGCCTTGCATGGCTTCCTCCGCCACCGGTGTATGAATGTGTGTGTGAATGGGTGAATGTAATGCACAATCTATGTAAAGCGCTTTGGATTAAAAAGCGCTATATAAATGCACCATTTACCATTTACCATTTACCTGCTTCCAGACCATAGACCCCGCCCACTCTCAGAGTGGACTGTTTCTCTGGTCTTGAGCTGAGTACATGAATTGGCATTGAGTAACCAAAAACTGCGGCTGATCCAATGAGCGCGGGGAGTGGGGGTGGGTCTAACTAAGTAACGAATATCCAATCAGCGCAGCAGTTGAAACGATTCAAACGAAATTCACACACACAGGCAGGCTGATTTCACCAAGCTGTTAATGTTGATTACATGTTTCTGGTCGAAGTTTTGTGTGGAAGCAGTCACTGGCACAGACAGAGACACACACAATCACACACACACTCCGCGACTGTGCGTCGCGTCCACCGTGCGTCTCGATCACTGTGGGTCGCGATCACTCGTCCATGCGCACGCTCGCAAAAAAGTCCCTCCCCTGTAAATGGCTCAGAATAGGCCATAGTTTCAGACTACTGCGTGAGCTGAGTCTGAGATCAGGCTACAACCTAGGCCTTGATAGGCATGACATCATCAAAATGAAGACATGGCTCCAAATGGCTCTAACAGGTATATTCAGTCCAAGTCACATTAGTGTCAAAAAGAGCACCTGAAAAGGGTGGGAATTAAGTTGTTCACCACATGCATAAACTGAGCAAACCTTGCAAGCCCAGTGAAGTTCAGCACTTGCTCATCGACTGCAGAATCTGGCCCTGGTCCCACCGTCGCCTCTCCTTACTCTGTTTTCGACCACAACCCTCGCTAAAAACCCCTGGTCAAAAATCCACTCGGCCTTGCAGTTCATCCTCCTGGCCCCCACACTGTGGAATAAACTCCCTGTCGCACGTAGAACTACAGACTCACTCCCTAGCTTCCATCATTAGAACTACAGACTCACTCCCTAGCTTCCATTAGAACTACAGACTCACTCCCTAGCTTCCATTAGAACCACAGACTCACTCCCTAGCTTCCATTAGAACCACAGACTCACTCCCTAGCTTCCATTAGAACCACAGACTCACTCCCTAGCTTCCATTAGAACCACAGACTCACTCCCTAGCTTCCATTAGAACCACAGACTCACTCCCTAGCTTCCATTAGAACCACAGACTCACTCCCTAGCTTCCATTAGAACCACAGACTCACTCCCTATAGCTTCTGCCTTGGTCTGAAGACTCACCTCTTCAGACTCCACCTAAACCCCTAGTACAGTAGTACGGTAGCACTCGCCTACCCTCATATGACGATACATGAGAGCTAGATAGCATTTTTAGGTTTTAGAAAAAAGTTGGAAAGTGGAATACAACAGTCTGGCCACGGGAGACTACATAATGGGTAACCCATTCAAGTGTCAAATGAAATGTGACACCATCATTCAGTTCCACCTGCAGGTGGCACCAAATAACCATGTTTCTAAGGCCTGCCAATGGAAATATTATTTTCTTTTATTTTTTTAATACTTTATTAAGTCAGTCAACATGTAACATATCCTTTAAATAATAATTTCATTGTCATTGTTCATATTTATTATTATTTAATTTTTTTACATGTCATGTCCCTGTGTAGACATTTTGACACGTGTAAAAACCCATCACCTACATAACAACAAAATAAACTACTATACAGAGACAAGGATATGTTACATGTTGACTGACTTAATAAAGTATTAAAAAAAGAAAAGAAAAGAAAAAGAAACTGGGCACACGCTCCTATTCATTTCACAGTTCATGTTCACATACAGACCCATACGTTTACACAGAAAAGAAAACAAAATAATTATGAAAAAGGGGGCTGGCTTTGATATGTAGTTTTTGTTATGTCATAAAAAATGAAAATACATTAAATTCAATAAAATAAAGAGGCTTTTTTGTTTGATGGTTGTGTCTGAAATACTTTTGGTTTGAACAAAACAAAAGGGAGAGTTAAGTGGGCATGTTATCCTTATTTAAAAGATAAGAGGCCCACCTTTTTTTCAAATACATTTTCCTTACCATTAATTTTATATGTCACCTTCTCCATAGAGTACATGTCCTCCATTTTTTCCAACCATTTATCCACCCTGGGAGGTTCCAAACTTTTCCAACCCCTTGATATTTGTTTGAGTGCTGTGATTCTCAAAATCCAAAAGAGATATAAATCTCTGCTCTGACTTTGGGGACGTGTTTCCAGAAGTATATTATGGTTTTGTAAATTTAAAACTCTCCCAAATATTTGTTCTATTATTTGTATCACTCTTGACCAGAAAGTTTGTATTTTGTGAAAAAATCGAACCTCTGTTCGAAGTGGAGCTGTGTGTGTGTGTGTGTGTGTGTGTGTGTGTGTGTGTGTGTGTGTGTGTGTGTGTGTGCGTGCGTGCGTGCGTGCGTGCGTGCGTGTGTGTGTGTAGTTGAAAACAGCGCCCCTCCCTTAACATGTGTGGTCATAAAAGGTACTACACCACAGGCTTGAGGCTACATACAGACAGACCCACCCACATACAAACATACATACCTACACACACGGCCACGTATAGGGAGCTTGTGTTCCACACAGCTCCAAAAATATGGGTGTGATCCGCATAGCTCTCCCCACATTCCCTCCAGCAACCAGAGTTTGAGTGGTACTTAGATATTGACAGAGGTGTTAGGAAGTACCTTATATTGATTTTCCAGGCATATTCCTGCCAGAAAGGTGATCTTAAGAAATTAAAGAAACTCTGATTCCACTCATTCCCATTTATATTGTTGGATATGAATTATGATACATAATTATATGATTCATTTATTAGGTTATATTATGTGAACAACTGTCTGAACTTACAGTATAGGAGACCATGTTTTGGTGGTACTGTAAGTTCAGGTTAGTGGAAAGTTACTAGGACCTTACGCGTCTCTTGTCTTCTTGTTATGATCTGGGAACGAATGAATGAGTCCCACGATACGCTGTATTCTTTATATACTGTAAATGACCAAATGTGCTAAACTGACCAAATGACCACCCCAACGGGGCTGCTCACGGGGAATTCCCGGGGACCACCGACTCCTGGTGCTCCAGAACGGATGCAAAAGTGGTGGCGCCCCCAGTGGAGGACCCCCTCCACTGCAGCTCACATAAAATGCCGTAACTCCGGCTAGGAGCGACCGGGACAGCCGGGCCCAGTACCTATTCGTCCGCCTTGCCGGCGCGGAGACCCCACCCCTCATTTCTCACATGGCCCTCTTCTAGCGCCACCATGAGGCCGATTCTTGCAAAACACATTTTTGGACACTGCTCCTACAATTTCTGCCCTAAAATCACGCAAATCGGTACACAGTATGTCTACACTCATCCCATCAACATGAATCTCTCCCATATAGCGCCACCTCCAGGCCGATTTTTAAAAACACATTTTTGGACACTGGTCCTACAGATTTTGCCCTAAAATCACGAAAATCACTACACAGCATGTCTACACTCATGTCATCAACATGGATCAGGAAGATTTTGGCAAAACACATTTTTGCCCTATTTGTGGAGATAAGTGACCTACGGTCGCTTATCTCCCGATTAGGGAGTCTTACTGGTATACTGTATGTCAACCTCCATTTTAGGAAGAGAGAATTTAGCCAATGCCACTGATGGTATGCTCACTGTTTGTCTCCTTGTCTGCTCTCTCCAAAATACAACAATTTGAGATATAGTCCTTGGCTGTCTGAGTCTTATTTTGGTTACGGATTTATCCATATCCATATTTATTTAAGTTATTAATATCCAACAGGATTATTGAAACAAAGTGCATGCTTCCTCATAATGGAGCAACCTTTATGATTTGAATGTAATGCTGACTTGATTCAGAGTGCAAGACACCACAGCCATAGAAAAAACAGAACCAAAACCTTAGGTTCACTCTTATTAAACCAAGAGTTGTTTCATTAGAAGTGTATCAGAAAATTAATGATGGGGGTAGGACTTGATAACTGTTTCAAACTTCTTCCTACTCCTTTTTCGAACATGAACTTTAAGTTTTCAATATAATTTTGTTGCAGTTTGTATTTTTTTTATCTTCCTTTTATTTCCTTTGTCTTTTATACTCATTTTAAATGTTCGAAATAAAGAAATAAATGAAATGAATGAATGGGGTCAGAGGTCAACTACATAGAGTGTTTCTTTCTCGTTTATTTTTTTGTTTGTTTTAGTTCCACATCTAAACCACAACAACACTTCATGGTGACATCCTGTCACATGACTTCCTGTTCTCTACACAGTAACATTAAAGCTGCTTTTAGTTCATCTTAAAACTACTGCTACAAAAACATATATGATACATTAATGAATACAGTCCATAACAATACATTCCTTTAGCAACAGGCAACACGTGTCTGTGACAGACAAAAGCAGGAAGCTTTCAGATCAGAAATCGGAAATAAATATATAAGCTTACCCAAACAAATCAAACCAAAAGACAAATCATTCATGAAACATGAGGGGCCATGTGAGGGGGGGGGGGGGGGGGGGGGGGGGTTACTTTAAAATACTTCAAATAGAGGACATGGTGTGAGCTTGTAGATCAGCTATTTAAACTATTTAAAGATGTTTTTCAAAATAGTAAAGGCATAGAAGTTTAGGGGTTTAGAGTTTAGCTTGGTGAAAATAGAGACAGAAATGAGAAAACGTAAATCTAAACAGCCCTACCAAACCAAACCAAACCAAACCCAGACTGTTAGAATCAAGGAACACTTCAATACTTCAATAGATTTAACACACAGTAGCTGGACAGACCACAGGAACTGGACAAAACTGTTTAACAGAGGAAGAGGCATCAGTCACAGTGCAATATGCTCTGCTCACATCAAAGGTATCTCTGGGAGAGTGCTGTGTTTTTATGATCTATGACTAGGGAGTGACTCTAATGCACCCTAGGGTGCCTTGATGCCAGTCCAGGAGTGCCCGCAGAATAATCTGATAATCTTTTGAAATTCACTAATATCACTACACCATGCTTAGTAAAACAGACCTGATTTGCACTGTACTTTTTCCATCTACCCCCGGCGTAGATCGGCTATTTTGGTGAACCTTCCCCACAGAATAGGGATGCAGGGGTTCAAGTGGTTACACGTCAAGTACTTTAAACATTTATTTTCAGTCTGTTCTGATGGAAACTGATATTTGTCCATAACATATCTCAGGTGGAAATATGTGCAAATAGCGTAAAATAGTGTAATATGATTCAAGATTCTAAAAATGAACAGTAATTCAGGGGTGCCCTGAGGGGTGATCTGAGTCAAAAAAGCTTGAAAACCCCTGCTCTAAAGTGACATTCCAGCTCTTAGTCCGAGCATTTCAGGCAAAAAAAAAAACACAAAAAAACATTCCTTTCTGAAAAAAGGGCCCTGATAAAACTGTGAAAAGTGATGACTCATCACTAAACCATCACTAAAACATAGTTTTATGGGGACCGTTTTTTCGTGCAAAACAAATGCTTGCATTGGATTCAGGATCCCGAAAAACACCTAGTTTGACCCCTCACATGCTACTTAAAGCATATTTATTTTTTGTATTATTGTACTGTATAGTAAAGTCTATGAGAGCCCAACTTTGATTGGCTCCCACAAGTTTCCCAAGACAAATCTGCGATGCCCCTATAGCCAAAAATGTTCCATATGGCATGTTCTAACTGTGTGCCAAATTTCATGCTTCTTTCAAAAAGTGCACGATTCCATCAAAATACTGCCCGAAACGCCTGGACTATCTAAAGATTTCACCTCAAGACATGATAGTCTCTGAATCTCCATGTCCATGACACTGACTGTCAGCCTGATCCCTGCTGTGATAGGATGATCTGTGACAGCCATGACAGCCACAGACATCACAACTGACACAAGCTGTACTCAACACATTAACTCTACTACTGCCAGATTATTTATTTATTTATTGGGTCTGGTGCCATCAAAAAGCGGCTTACCTTTGCGACGTTATAGTAGATAGATAGACATTTATTTATTTATTTATTATTATTATTTTTTTGATTGTGCAACAATGCACTTTGGCAGACCAGGCAGCAGAGGGCGGCGTCATGCAAGAATTAATGTGAATTTGGCCGGTATGGCTTGCCATACATTGAGAGCAGTCTCTGGCCACAGAGCCTCAGGGCCAGAGAAAATCAACACGGAAGAGAATTGGTCTCCGTTGATGTTAACGCATAAGGGATTTTTAAGACCATCACTGCGGGCGATGTGATTACAGTACACGGCGGCGCGACCCCTCATCAGCTTACGGACATCAACAAGGTAAACGAACGAACGGCCGTATTGGCGCGGCGCGACCTCGAGAATTGGGGCGAACGGGAACGTCCGTAGCGGTATAAGAGTTAAACAGCAATAAGCTCCAGTTTGCTAATACACATTTTTATATTATGACTTCTATTATTTGTTATTTGGCTCTATTAATGAAATCTACCAATGAAAACTATGCTGCTATTTGACAGACACACCTACCTATGAGAACTGTGATGATATACAGTATGACACATTATTACTGTACAGTCAACACAACATTACAGTGTCAATACATTTACACTTTACATGAAGCCCTGACATTATTACATGCAGGGCTCATCAACATGTCCGTACATGGACAAATGTGTCCGCGTCAGATTTTAGATTTTGCTCAACATTGTGAATAATACAACAGTTATCAAAACAAAACATATCGTTGCTGTCGGGCAGAAACCTTGTAGGCCTGTCTCCATATTTAAATGTATTTTTAACGTGTTTCTGTACTTTAACTCATTCACATTTCTTAAGCATAACCTAAGAAAAAAGAAATATAGGCTTAACCTCACAATAAAGCAACCTTTATCAGGACAAAACATTTATAAAAAGTACACTGCAGTGGGACTTGAACCTGTAATCTTGAGAAAAGCCAGAAAGCCAATCAGAGGAAGGTACAGACAGCCAATCAGAGGAAGGTACAGACAGCCAATCAGAGGCAGGTACAGACAGCCAATCAGAGGCAGGTACAGACAGCCAATCAGAGGCAGGTACAGACAGCCAATAGAGGCAGGTACAGACAGCCAATCAGAGGCAGGTACAGACAGCCAATCAGAGGCAGGTACAGGGCAGGTCTAAGCGTTGCTGAATGGCCGTGCAGAAAGGAATAATGCCGTGCTCTTCTGATTGGCTACACAGCTACCACCATGATGACATCATTGTTGTCTCCCCTCCTCCTGGCATTGGCTGCTGCTGCAGCTGAGAGAGAGACATAGAGAGAGAGAGAGAGAGAGAGAGACAGACAGACAGACAGACAGACAGACAGACAGACAGACAGACAGACAGAAAGGTTAATATTATCAATTACACTGAACAATCTCTTCATTAAGCAGCTACAACTGCTGTGACAACAAGTGAAGTTATTATGTTCCTATAACAGTTTATTATGTGTATGTATAAACTTCAGAATCAGAGTAATTTCATTCACTAAATGTGTTTGCACAGGATTGTGTGTGTGTGTGTGTGTGCGTGCGTGCGTGTGTGTGTGCGTGCGTGCGTGCGTGCGTGCGAGCGTGCGTGCGTGTGTGCGTGTGTTTGTGTGTGTGTGTGTGTGTGTGCGTGTGTGTGTGTGTGTGTGTGTGTTTAAGATATCTGTTTTTGCCTTATGGGTAAACAGTAGACTGACAAGAACAGAGAGGTGAAAAAACCCAGTGGTGTAAAAAGTACTTCTTTCTTTTACTTAAGTAAAAGTATCAATACTGCAATGTAGAAATACTCCGTAACAAATAAAAGGCCGGAATTCAAAATTTACTTGAGTATAAAAGTACAAAAGTATTGGCCTCAAAATATACTCAAAGTACCAAAAGTAAAAGTACAAAATGTTTGAAAATGGATGATTTACAAGCTCATGCAATGCGTTGTGAGCTTGTAGATCGTCTATTTTCAAATATCCTGGGTATAAAATAGGGCTAAAGTGGATTGATGTATGTTTTAGAATATAATCATTTATAGCTACAGAGTAACTAGTACGTTTTCAATTAATTGTAGTGGAGTAAAAGTACAATATTTGGATTTGAGATGTAGTGGAGTAGAAGTAAAAGTACTGAAAACTGGAAATACTCAAGTAAAGTACAGATACCTCAAAAAAGTACTTAAGTAAATCTATTAGTTACTTTACACTGTGTAATTTGATTATAGTAAACGTACCCCATCTGGAATCAATGAGGGTACATTTTTTGTAATCAAATTTTTGTCTTAGGAATGTGACAAAAAACACAAAATATTATTGAACTCCAGTCTCCATAGTGTGAGTAATCAATAGAAAAGAAATGTCATTTTGGGGCAGTGCATACCAAATAATCTCTAACAGTGCCTGACGTGCGTTGTGGGTTCGAATCCCAATCCCCATGACCTTTGCTGCGTGTCGCTCTCCATTTCCTGTCAGTCTACTGTGCTATCAGGCAGAAAACCCCAAAACATATCTTAAAAAAGGAAAAAATACATTTTGGGGGTGAACTACTCCTTTAATGTGATTTTCTAACTCACCTCTAGCTCTGTCTCTCAGGAGAGAAGGTTTTATACTAGTAAGACACCTCAGGGCGACATGCGACCTCAATTCTTGGCCATCTGGCCAGTGATGTATATCGGACCAGTTACCCATATATGGAGATCATCCATGTACTGTATATAGTACAACCCTTTTATGCCCATACATGGAGAACCCTGTCTGAACCAGCCGCACAGATATGGGCTGTCTTCCTCCATATATGGGCATTCCCATATATGAATGCCCATATTCCTGTTAGATATGGGCTTAATATTGATGACATCAGGGATCTCCATATATGGGCATAAAAGGGATTCTGTTAGAGAGGGTCCCATGACATCACAACATACAATATATTTTATGCCCATACATGGAGATCCTTATCTGAACCAGCCACACAGATATGGGCCATGTCTTGGCCATCTGGCCAGTGATGTATATCCATGACATCAGGGATCTTCATATACATAAAAGAGATTCTGGGGAATACCCATATATGGACTTTTACATCACTGAAATCACAGGTGATGTCACCTGTGATATCACCTGTGATGTCACAGTGATGTGTCAAGGGAACCAACCCATAGACTGTAAAAATGTGTACACACACGTCTACACATACGTCTACACGAACACGGACAAGCTGTAACATTTCTCATGGTAAACTGCGACCTCGCAATAACTCACCTCTAGCTCTAGCTCTGTCGTTCAGGATAGAGAAGTAGAGCAGAGTTGACACAAAGTAAGGAGTGAACACCAGCAGCTTAATGATCACTTGCTTCCAAGTGATGAGAGGTTCTTCTACTGCAGGCTCAGAGGTTGGATCAGAGGTGGAAGGTGGATCTGTAGAGACAACAGTGGCTTTCAGTTTCCAGACACAATTATGTAATACCAGTCTTTACCCGTTCGAACATATAATATGTGCTCCAAATTATGTGCAGAGTTTCGTTTATGTGGTGTGTACAGTATATGAGGGATTGAATGAAGTAATGTTGAAATGGTAAATGGTGCATTTATATAGATCCCAGACGTATCAGTGATGTCAGTCATCTCCGAACGTGGGCATTGTTTCAGCATGTGGCTGTCACCATGGTGGCGACGCATGTGCAGTACAGGCAGCAGTATCTGATGTCAGTTATATCCAAATTTGGGCACTGCAATTATTAGTGATGTCAGGTATATCAGACAGACATTCGGTCTTTTATTGCGACCGAAGGTCACAGTTTACCATGAGAAATGTCAAAGCTTGTCCGCTTGTAGCTGTGTGTGTACACATTTTTACAGTCTAGACTCTATGGGTTGGTTCCCTTGACACATCGCTGTGACATCACAGGTGACATCACCTATATGAAAGTCCATATATGGGTATTCCCCAGAATCCCTTTTATGCCCATATATGAAGATCCCTGATGTCATTGATATATATCACTGGCCAGATGGCCAAGACATGGCCCATATCTGTGTGGCTGGTTCAGATAGGGATCTCCATGTATGGGCATAAAATATATTGTATGTTGTGATGTCATGGCGACCACTCTAACATAATCCCTTTTATGCCCATATATGGAGATCCCCGATGTCATCAATATTGACCAAATTCACGTTACGCAACTTCCTGGTGCTTCCGGGTTTCCCTTACTAAAAGCCTAATATAAAATACAAAATACGGCTTGCATGATCAAGAACACAAGATAGTAGAAGGCACAAAGCATTATAATTTACTTAACCGTTCGAAATAATGATTTGTTAGCTTTAAGTCCAGCAATTTCTGTGATATTTTACCCTTCAAAGCTGACGTCAGCACCATGAGAAATATGCTGAGTGCGCGTGCGTGGGCGGGCTGTGAATAGGGTCTATTAAGCCCATATCTAACAGGACTTCATATGGGAAGTGTTGAAGTGATACCCAGGACGCGAGGATTGTTTATCAGATTCAGCCGATCAGCTGGTTTATTTAAGACTTGTGCAAAAGCAATGCTAAGCGAGAGTGGAGTCGGGTGAGGATGCGGTTTAAGTCCAGGGGTGTTGCGTCCCGTCCACCCTCTCCACCTCTCCCTTATATACAAGTTCATCACCATCAAAATTACATCATTATTCCACATATGGCCTCCACCCGGCTTAGCCCTGCCCAGTCTGCAGTGTTTTACAGCCAGTGATATTGCAGACACCAAACTGTGTTGATCCTACATGGTCGCCTGGCTGGGACGCTGCGTTTATATTTACTTTTAGACATCCGAGTCTGATTACTTTAGTCAGCAGTGAATGATCTTCACATCATAAGACTTGTTACCTAACTTTGTATTGCACACAGACTGATAACATTAGTCAGGGCTGAACCCATGAGTTTACCATCTGCTATGTGTTTACACACTTCAATATAGGGCCTAATTATGCAATCCACTTCAACCTGCTAGTTATTGCTACCAGAAATCCATAGAAATCATCACAGAAGAAGACAACAAGACAGCCCATATCTGTGCGGCTGGTTCAGACAGGGATCTTCATGTATGGGCATAAAAGGGATGTACTAATACAGTACATGTATCTCCATATATGGGTAACTGGTCCGATATACTTCACTGGCCAGATGGCCAAGAATTATGTCGCCCTGAGGCGTCTTACTAGTTAGTAGGATTATCAAATTATCTGTAACATTTTCAAGACTCACTTGTCTCCATCCAGATCTCTGGAGACTGCCCAAGGCCAGAGATGGAACACTTGTAGGATCCTTCATCAGACTTGTTGACATGGGGGATGGTCATCTGTCCTGTAGACTCAGCTCCGAGAGGGGATCTGTTTCTATAGAAGACAGCTGGACCTGGGAAGTTGGAGGATGGTTTATCAGTCTTGTCTTTGGACAGGCAGCGCAGGGTGACCTCACTTCCCTCTGGCACAGGATGTACAGGACTCTCTAGGATCACATGTCCACCTTGAAGCAACAACATTGAGTTATGAACATCTATAGCAGTGGTTGCCACTTTAATCGACAACAACATTTTTATCAGAAAATACTGATATCATATTATGGGAATATGTTGAAAATAAAAGTAAATAGTCTGTTTTCTATTCAGTAACTGTTGTGCTAGTCAGAATTCTTACTTAATTTGGTTTAAAACTTTATGGAGCAGCCCGTCATTAATAAATAAAAGAGAAATCTAAGACATTTAAGAGGTAAGTAGGAGTCTTTGATCAGAAATTATTATAGAGCTGATCATTATCAAGAAATAACACACCGCTGATTTCAGTGATTGACCAATCAGAATCAAGCTTTCAACCAAGATGTGTAATACATATTTATAATTTCACTACAGAGCTGTCATTCAGTGGAACAACAATCACACACAATGATCTGATAACACAAACCGATGAGAAGACAAATATGGGTAAATTCTCCTTCTACAACACTGCCACCCAGGTGTGGAATTCCTTGACTACCTCCTTTAAAACATGTAGCTCGCTAGTGTGGCGGAGAGAGTCGCAGCCCCAGCCTGAAGCCTCAAAAGTCTAGTATCTGCCCTTGTTCCATAAAGATATCCCTTTAGAGTAATGGTTAAGATAATAGACTTTCACGCGGGAGACCCGGGTTCGAAGCCGGGTGGGGAGGTTCGGATCACCTCCGCTACACTGGCATCCTTCAAAACTGCCCTGAAAACTCACCTTTCAGGAGGCCAGAGAAGGAGGTAGTTATCACTTCTCCCATAGACAGGTGAAAACTCACCTTTCAGGAGGCCAGAGAAGGAGGTAGTTATCACTTCTCCCATAGACAGGTGAAAACTCACATTTGAGGAGGCCAGAGAAGGAGGTCGTTATCACTTCTCCCATAGACAGGTGAAAACTCACCTTTCAGGAGGCCAGAGAAGGAGGTAGTTATCACTTCTCCCATAGACAGGTGAAAACTCACCTTTCAGGAGGCCAGAGAAGGAGGTAGTTATCACTTCTCCCATAGACAGGTGAGAACTCACCTTTTCATTTTTGCACATTTGGTCATTTTTTACATCTGTGAGAACTCACCTTTCAGGAGGCCAGAGAAGGAGGTAGTTATCACTTCTCCCATAGACAGGTGACAACATACAACTACAATATTATTGAATGTTTTCTTTGATTGCTATTTGTTATGTCCATGAATTAAATACCAAGGACTTCCAATGTAAAAGAAAACATAGTAAAAGGACTTATTTGGGATGTTCCTTTTAGGCAGGGTGTTTAACTGTACTTGTACTGTACTACAATTATATTGTATTGACTATACTTGTACTGTTCTCCATTTTTGTCTAATAAAATAATAAATAAAAAAAATAAATCCTGCAACCAACAAGCTCTGTGGTGTTGAGCACCAATGGGCAGGCTATTTATTTTAATGAGCAGTTGGATTTGTCAACAGAAATACTGCTTTTAATACAACAACAAAAGTCATATGTGTAGACATATACCCATGTCTACACAAACGGTATTTAGATTATAAGGATGTACTGATGTACTGTACAAATGATATTGATTGTACCAGAGACAGTAATGTTGATGGACGGGCTGACTTCTCCTGATCCAGACTGACACCGGTAAACTCCTCTATCCTGTTCATACAGGGTTACAGGATTACAGGATGCTCCTCCTCCTCCTACACACAATGACAATGAAAACAAAGAGAGATCAGTTGTCAGTTATCAATGGTATATTAGCGCTTTTTATCCAAGGTGCCTATAGATTGTGCATTACATTCACCCATTCACACACACACATTCATACACCGATGTCAGAGGAAACCATGCGCAGCACCATAGATATCACCTATAGATATAAGCTCTATGTCTCGTTTATTGCGGGAGAGTGCGGGATTTTGCGGGGTCCGCTGGCTTTATTTTGACCGCCTGCTCCTGCCCGCAGGATTAAAAGACTGCCCGCGCCGCAACTACTGTATTTGCGACAGGACCTGCAGGTCCCGTGGGAGTGCGCTCCCGCTGCAGAACTCTACACTACACCACTGCTGTTACCTACCTACCTACCTACCTACCTGGTGGGTGGGTAGGTAGTTAGGTAGGTACCTAACTACCTACCCACCCACCTACCTACCTACCTACCTACCTACCTACCTACCTACCTACCTATCTCCATACCTTTGGTTTTGGTTCCAAAGTCAGTGCCACAGGTTTCAGTCTTCCCATCACTGCTCTGTCGTCTCACAGACCATCCCTCCGCAGAGTTTCCTCCATCCTCACAGGTCAGTGAGATGGACTCCTTTACAAAGAACTGGACTCTTTCAGGAGAGACTCTGATAGAAACTGGAAGTAGAGAGGCGGAAGACAGGGAGAAATAACATCTACATCAGGGGTAGGCAACCTTAGGCACGGTGCCAACATTGGCACAGGGGAGGGTGATCACTGGTACACTGGCAGAAGTGTGGGAGAGATGATTTAGAGCATAATATCGTCACTGTCTGGTCAAAACCTCTTGACTCAATTTTTGAGGTTTTAGATTTTTTGGCATAAATCAGGGCTATTGAACACCCTTTGCAGCTGAGTGTTGGTTAAAACCAGTAAGACTCCCTAATCGGGAGATAAGCGACCGTAGGTGGCTTATCTCCACAAATAGGGCAAAAATTTGTTTTTCCAAAATCTTCCTGATCCATGTTGATGACATGAGTGTAGACATGCTGTGTAGTGATATTCGTGATTTTATGGCAAAAACTGTAGGAGCAGTGTCCAAAAATGTGTTTTAAAAATCGGCCTGAAGGTGGCGCTAGAATAGGGCCATGTGAGAAATGAGGGGTGGGGTCTCCGCGTTGCCTTGGCGGACGAATAGGTACCGGCCCCGGCTCTCCCGGACGCTCCTAGCCCGAGTTACGGCATTTTATGTGCGCTGCAGTGGCAGGGGGTCCTCCACTGGGGGCGCCACCACTTTTGCATCCGTTCTGGAGCACCAGGAGTCGGTGGTCCCCGGGAATTCCCCGCTAGCAGCCCCGTTGGGGTGGTCATTTGTTCATTTTTGCACATTTGGTCATTTTTTACATCTGGGGGTCCCCCAGGGACCTGGGGGTCCCTGGGGCTCCGGGGGTCCTTGGAGGTTGTAGTTTGGCAGTCAAGGAGTGTGTGTGCAAAATTTGGCATGGATGGGGGCAACGGTTGTGGAGATATGAGCAGGGCAAAAGTGTGACTGACTGACTGACTGACTGACTGACTCAGCCACGGACAGCCTGTGGAGGTTTTGGTAGTAAATGCGACCTACGGTCGCAATAATATTGAACCAATGGAAAGTAGTAAAAAGTGTATTGGAACAAAACCTCCAAACTCCACACTTTCTGCCAAACCAGCTAACTCCACCCGATTGGCCCTCTTTTTTTCATATGTGCTATTGAACACCCTTTACGGTTTCGGCCCGAAAGCAGAGATATACATTCTAAAATCAAATATTCTTTTATCTATTCTGTAGTGGAAGAATTCACAAAGGACTGGAGAACACCTTGTATCAAGGAATAGATTAACTCAGAAACAAGTTACAAATATCAATTCCAACTGTTCATGAACAGGGTCAGAGCACGAAAATGACAATGACAATCTGGTGCAGGGTGCAACAGATTATTATAATCTTCCCCGGGTATGGCAAACATTCATGATAGGAAGGGAGTATCGAACAGCGACAGATTTCTGCGGGGTCGTGAAGGTTCACATGGATTTCAGGGGCCATGTGACACTGAGACAGGGCTACCCATGTGGGGATGTTCATGGATGAAAGGTAAAGAAGTAATATGCCAGTGGTGTGAGAAAGAGATAAGATTTTAATGAGCTCTACAGGAAAGAGATGGTTTTCTCATTTTGGAGAAAACTCAGATTGACCTGTCAGAGGAAGGGACAAATAAGGCCATTTCCGTTGTCTTGCTAAAGCCACGTTTTGTCTGTGTGCATGCATAACACTCAAGATTATATTTTCCTCTACATTATCAATTGGCCAATTAAATGAAGTCACCTATGTGCAGCAAATTACATGCTGCACATAATTCTACATTCATTAAAACTATGAACTCTGACTGGGGAGGGAGTCAGGGAGATAGGTGGGTTATTACTAATGTTACTAAGTCTAATCATCGTTATAACAATGTCCTGACAATCAAAATATGAATGTTTGATGGGGTGTCATTAAATGTATGTTGACATGAAACATTGACTATCTAGAAAATAAAAACATGGCGCTTCATTTCAAAAAGGTGAGAACATGACAGAGTATGATCACCACATGGCACATAGAACCACAGAGGTGAACAGCTTCATCATGAGAAATGCAACATGGGTGTTAAAGCATGGCATAAAAATATCCCCTCTAGGGCCTCTACTAACTAATGACATAATGTTATACACACTATTCATATAAACAATATTGTCTATTCATTTTATATTACTCTATAACAATTATCAATGTATTTGTTGAGGTGAAAATCCCTGAATTAAAGTTTATCATTTATCAACAGGATTCTTCTCACACTACACTACCCATAATGCAATGCAATGAAGTTGTCTCACCTTCTGGTTGAACAGGTCCACAACAGAGGACGAGAGACACCACTGTAGAGAGAGAGAGAGAGAGAGAGAGAGAGAAAGAGAGAGAGAGAGAGAGAGAGAGAGAGAGAGAAAGAGAGAGAGAGAGAGAGAGAGAGAGAGAGAGACAGAGAGAGAAAGTCACTGTCGTGTGTGTGTGTGCGTGCGTGCGTGCGTGCGTGCGTGCGTGCGTGCGTGCGTGCGTGTGCGTGTGCGTGTGTGTGTGTGTGGATCAGACTGATGAGTGTGACACTGAAGGCATGAAGGCCCCAAATGTCAACCCCTGGATTGACCTTGATCCACTAAGTTTATAACAGAAAACTTATTATGTTATTTGGATGACCCTAAGGATCATATAAAAAATCACACTCGTGTGAACTGAGCGGTGGTGTGTGTGTGTGTGTGTGTGTGTGTGTGTGTGTGTGTGTGTGTGTGTGTGTGTGTGTGTGTGTGTGTGTGTGTGTGTGTGTGTGTGTGTGTGCGTGCGTGTGTGTGTGTGCAACAGCGCCCCTCCCTTAACATGTGTGGTCAGAAAAGGTTACTGCAGGCTACAGACAGACACGGAGACAGACAGACCCACACACACGGCCACGTATAGGAGCGTTGTGACCACCGCTCAAAAAACACAGTACACAGAAAAATGCCAGAAGGATTCAAGAAGCTGGATTAAGAGTGTCTGCTAAATGCTTAAATTGTAAATGATTTGTAAACAGCAA
The DNA here is from genome assembly GCF_963921795.1 of Nannobrachium achirus. Classification (NCBI taxonomy): domain Eukaryota; kingdom Metazoa; phylum Chordata; class Actinopteri; order Myctophiformes; family Myctophidae; genus Nannobrachium; species Nannobrachium achirus. The sequence continues at coordinate 60,213,118 of NC_137824.1, read as the reverse complement.
CATATAAAGATAGAATTCACAAATAACATGATATGCAGTATAAAAAATACATCTAGAACCTGATTGAAATATCTGATTATCCATGAAAAGATTACTGATGATTATGTCAATTATTATTGATTATCCATGAAAATATTACTGATGAATGTCAATTAGAGCAACCACGTAAATTATAAAATGGCAAAAGGTTTCAGGTAAATGTGATGTCATTCAATGACCAGGTCATTGGTAACATGTCATCAGGTCGAACACCCTTTGGATCGACCACCAAACTCTAACCCAAACCCTAATCCTAACCTCAGTAAAACTATGCCTAAGGCAAGGGCTCCACCAAAATGACGGCGTCGTGCCGGCGTCGGACGGCGTCAAAAAATGAACCGGGGCGAATTTGAGCGTCCGACGCTGACGTTGACGTCGGCAGTGGAGCACCCTTCATTAATTAAAATGGGAGCGTTCCCAGCGTTGACGTTGACGCGGCGCTCGACGCGCTCGGTGGAGCCGGGGGGTTACTCTAACTCTAACTCTAACCCTAACCCTAATCCTAACCTCAGTAAAACTATGCCTAACTCTAACCCTAACCCTAAACCTAACCTCATTAACCGTGACGCGGGTGATTATCTAACCTGCCGACGCTGTTCGACCCAACGGGAGTTCGACCTATGGGGCAGTCCCCCTGGTCATTAAATTACCTGGTCATTAAATGACCAGGTCAACCAGAACATCCTTCAACATGTCCTCGTAGAGACCTTTTCTTAGAGCGCTGCGGTGTCGTTGTGGTGTAGCCGCAGTGCTGCTTGACACCACACAGCTATGGCTGCCGGCTAGGCCTAGTTTCATGACACATTTTTTCAAAACCACCACCAATCCTACAGCATTCGTTGAATCGAACAACGTGAACAGACATTCACTCGTTCATGTTCACTCACACACAGACACAGTACTGGCTGATCACAGAGCCTGTTCAGTGTAAATCTACTCTTTTATGTTACATATTTCATGTTCATGTTCAATGTATATTTTTAACACTTGATAAATTCCAAACCTTTTCCAGGACTGGAAAAGTGCTTTTCTAATTTATAAATATTTCCAGGAATGTCATGACTGTAGGAACCCTGATGAACCCAACATGATGTCAAAACCTTTCATTCATAACTTCCAACACAGCCTCCATGGGGAAATAAATAAATAATATTATACTGTACATACAGTATGTAGCAGAGTGACTCACTGCCTCAGCCTGATGGCCTCAACATTCTTGCATCTCCCTCAGTCCATAGGGATATCCCTTTGGATCAATGGTTAAGATATTGGACTTTCACGTGGGAGTGGTTATTGTACTGACATATTATCTTGCATATTATAGTGATGTGTATTACCTGCTTATTGTAAGTCGCTTTGGATTAAAAGCGTCTGCTAAATGCCTAAACTGTAAACTGTGGGAGACCCGGGTTCGAATCCCGGGAGTTACTAGAGAGAGATACCAAATCATAAATTTAGATCTGCATACAGTCCATCCACAGAAAACAAATTATAATATAATTATAATTCATAATAATAATAATTACCTTGTTTGGTAACAACATACTGACTCTGTCTCATTTAATGAACTGATAGTTAAATCAAATAAAGTAAGACAGAATTTAATATACTCACATGATACTAGGTAGGTTGGTGCAGATGTCATGGTGGAGAACGGCATGAAACAGACTGACTGACTGACTGGCTGGCTGACTGACAGACAGACTGTAGAGTGAGGACCCTCAGCTCGGTGTGGCTAAACGCCCATTTCCTGCTTGGTAAGACGCTTAGCCACACATGTAAGCGCCCACGCACACTGACTTAGAGAAGCAACTATTGATTGATTTATTTTTCTATTAATCAAATAAGAAATGTATTTTACAAATAATAACTAGAAGTTTGGGACGCTACGCAGGGTTTTGGGGTTACAGAAAAGGTTGCAGAAAAAGCTGCTAAAATGTGACCATTGCTATAGGGCTGAAAATGTATAATAGATAAAGATGCAATGTGTTAGATTACATGGTGTGAGTCCATTCAAGGTGGGAAGGAAGCCTATCCTATGGCCTCTCCACTAGTAGTACGATCATTAAACTAAGTAAATATAATACAGCCTACCTGCTGGTTCAGGGGAGAAATTAATCTTGAACATCAGGTCAAAGTTCATGTCAGATCCTGAGTCTAGGTGAGACATGACCTTTGACCCTGATCTAAATGTCTCAATAGAAGAGCAGGCAGACAACACACAACCATCACACATATACACATATACACACATGGACACACATGGACACACATATACACACATATTCAATTCAATTCAATTCAAAGGGCTTTATTGGCATGAGAAAACATACGTTTACATTGCCAAAGCAGAAATGTACACAATACAATACAATACAATCAGAACAAAATATATATAGGTGAAAACAGTTTTCATGCATCACGGTAACGTGCAGGCAGAGCAGTGATATATACAATGGTTTTTAAGGTGGTTGGGTTCCATTTGATATCCTTCTCTTATCACAGCAGCTCACGAATCTTGCTGCTGTGTTTGCACATTGTTTTACTTCCCCCAGCAGGTATGGGAGTTTTTCATCATTGGTCATATTTTGAAACTCTCCTTGGGTGGTTATGATCTGTGGGAAGTATGTGTCTCTGATGTCTTGGTACAGCGGACAGGTGGTTAGAAAATGTAGCTCAGTTTCCACTTCATTTTGTGTGCAGTGGGTGCAAAGTCTGTTTTCTCTAGGGAGCCAGGTATGCCTGTGACGTCCTTTCTCGATTGCAAGACTGTGCTCACTGAGTCTGTACCTAGTCAAGATTTTTCTTTGTTTTGGGTCGGCCACCTTGCTCAGGTATTCTGCCATGGTGTATTCTCTGTTTAGGGCCAAATAGCATTCTAGTTTGCTCTGCTTTTGGGTTGCTTCTCTCCAATGTGTCAGGTAGCTTTCTTTCTGCTGTTTTATAATTTGGTTTAGTCCAGTGAATTGTCTGTCTGGTGGCTCTGCTTGTGTTTGTGTACAGAGTTCCCGGACCAGTTGGCTGAGGGGGCATCTCTCTAGGGTTTCTCTGTGTGTGAGTGCCTTGTTATGAAGTGCATCTGGGTCACTTTCTTTTAAGTGGTTATAAAATTTGAATGCTCTCTTTTTTATTTTGATTATGAGAGGGTATCGTCCTAATTCTGCCCTGCATGCATTATTTGGTGTTTTCCGCTGAATTCTGAGAATTGATTTGCAGAATTCTGTGTGCAGGGTCTCTATTTGATGTTTGTCCCATTTTTCAAGGTCTTGGTTTGCGGCTGGTCCCCAGATCTCGCAACCATAGAGGGAAATTGGTTCTATCACAGAGTCCAGTATTTTTAGCCAGGTTTTTATTGGGATGTCTATTTTGATGTTCCTTTTGATGGCATAGAAAGCCCTTCTTGCCTTGTCTCTCAGGTCTTTTACAGCTTGGTTGAAGTTTCCTGTGCTGCTGATGTTTAGGCCAAGGTAGGTGTAGTTTTTTGTTTGTTCTAATGGGATTGTATTTAGAAAGAATTGCTGGTTTTGGCGGCTGGATCTCTTTTGAAATATCATGATTTTAGTTTTGGTTAAGTTTACTGTAAGGGCCCACGTCTGGGAGAATTTGTGTAGGAGATCGAGTTGCTGCTGCAGTCCTTCTTTGGTTGGAGACAGTAGCAGCAGGTCATCTGCAAAGAGTAAGCATTTGACTTCTGTTTTGCCTAGGGTGATGCCTGGTGCTGCAGACTGTTCTAAAGTTTTTGCCAATTCATTTATATATATATTAAAGAGAGTTGGACTCAGGCTGCATCCCTGTCTAACTCCCCGGCTTTGGGGGAAGAAGTCTGTGCGTTTTCCTCCTATTTTAACTGCGCATTCGTTGTTTGTGTACATTGATTTTATGATGTCATAGGTTTTTCCCCCGATACCGCTTTCCAACAGTTTGTACATCAGACCTTTGTGCCAGATTGAATCGAATGCTTTTTTGAAGTCAACAAAGCAGGAGAATAGTTTGCTTTTGTTTTTGTTTATTTGGTTGTCGATAAGGGTGTTGAGGGTGTAGATGTGGTCTGTTGTATGATAGTTTGGTAGGAAGCCAATTTGTGATTTGCTCAGGACGTTGCTTTCTGTGAGGAAATGTAGAATTCTGTGATTGATGATCATGCAGAGAATTTTACCGAGGTTGCTGTTTACACAGATCCCACGGTAGTTATTTGGGTCATATTTGTCACCACTCTTATGGAGTGGTGTTATCAGCCCTTGGTTCCATAAGTTGGGGAAAATCCCAGAGCTGAGCACGATATTAAGGAGTTTTAATATGGCCAGTTGAAATTTGAGGTCAGTGAATTTTATCATTTCATTAAGAATGCCATCAACACCACAGGCCTTCTTACTTTTTATTGTTTTTATTTTGTCTTGTAGTTCTTTTAGGGTGATTTGGGAATCTAATGGATTCTGATAGTCTTTTATGGCTGACTCTAGGTTTTGCAGTTTATCTTGTATCTGTTTTTGCTCTTTGTTTTTCTCCATTGGGCCAAAGAGGCTGGAAAAGTGGTTCACCCATGTGTCTCCGTTTTGGATGGGCAGTTCGTCCTGTTTTAGTTTGTTAAGTTTATTCCAGTTTTCCCAGAAACTGTTTGTTTGTATGGAGTCCTCGATATCTTGTAGTTGGTTTCTGGTGTGTTGATCTCTCTTCTCTCTTACTGTATTCTTGTATTGTTTCAGTGTTTCTCCATATTGGAGACGTGTGTTCTGGTTGTCTGGGTCTCTATGTTTTTGGTTTGATAGTTTCCTTAATTTACTCCTGAGATTCTTACAGTCGTTATCGTACCATTTATCGTTCTCATGTTTTTTCCTGGCTCTCCTATTTGATACCTTTAGGCTTGCTAATGAAGCTGTAAGGTCAAATATATTATTTAGGTCGTCTACTGCCCTGTTTACACTTTCGTTGTTTTCTTGATAGGTTTTTCCTAGGAACTGATCTAGACGTGATTGGACTTGTTTTTGCCTAATAGCATTTTGGAATGCTTCTAAACTATTTTCCTTCCATTTGTAGAGTTTTCTAACATTGTGTAGTTTGTTTGGTTTTTGTTTTTCGTGGCTGTGTGTTGATCTGTTTAGGTAGATTGTGGTTCTGTTGTGGTCTGACAGGGGCGTTTGTGGGCTGACTGTGAAAGCTCTGAGAGATGTCATGTTTATGTCAGTGATAAAGTAATCTACGGTGCTGTTTCCAAGGGATGCGCTGTATGTATATCTGCCGAAGGAGTCCCCTCTGAGCCTACCATTAACTATGTACAGACCCAGTGAGCGACAGAGCTGCAGCAGCTGTGACCCATGTTTATTTGTTACTTTATCGTGATTGTTTCTCGGGGGACATGTTGGGGAGCTGATGTTTTCCCCCCCTGGTAAGTGTTTGTTTCCCTGTGTGCTGAGGGTGTCAGGCTCTTGTCCTGTTCTGGCGTTTAGGTCTCCACAAACCATAATGTGACCTTGTGCCTGAAAATAGCTAATTTCCTCTTCTAGAGTGGAGAACATGTCTTCCTTAAAATAAAGGGATTCTATCGGGGGGATGTAGATAGCACACAGAAATACATTTTTTTCAGTTGTGGTTAGTTCTTTGTTTATTTCTAGCCAGATAGAAAAAGCTCCAGTTTTGACTAGCTTAATTGAGTGGATACACACATGTAAACACACACACACACACACACACACACACACACACACACACACACACACACACACACACACACACACACACACACACACACACACACACACACACACACACCATTCCAACAAGTCAAAGACATGCATGGTGTGTGTGTCAGGTGCCCACTCGTCCAGGTGCCCAGATGTTTCAACCCCTAAGTGCCCACTTCTCCATGTGCCCACATGTCCCTAGTGCCCACTTCTCCATGTGCCCACATGTCCCTAGTGCCCACTTCTCCATGTGCCCACATGTCCCTAGTGCCCACTTCTCCATGTGCCCACATGTCCCTAGTGCCCACTTCTCCATGTGCCCACATGTCCCTAGTGCCCACTTCTCCATGTGCCCACAATCCCTAGTGCAAGTGCCCACATGTCCCTAGTGCCCACTCAGTTATGTGGCCACATGTCCCTAGTGCCCACTATGCCATGTGCCCAAATGTCCCTAGTGCCCACTATGCAATGTGCCCACATGTCTCTAGTGCCCACTATGCCATGTGCCCACATGTCTCTAGTGCCCACTATGCCATGTGCCCACATGTCTCTAGTGCCCACTATGCCATGTGCCCACATGTCCCTAGTGCCCACTATGCCATGTGCCCACATGTCCCTAGTGCCCACTCTGCTATGTGCCCACTCGGCCATGTGCCCACATGTCCCTTTGTGCCCAGATGGTTTTGGTGGCCAGTTGTCCAGGTGCCACATAGTAAATGTAATTTCCTGTGTTCTGGTGAATTTTGGGAGTTTGATACCAAATCCAGGAGAAATTCAAGAGAAATGACAATTCAGGATCACTGCAGGAGATTCAGGAGGGTAAGCCTGCCAATAAAGTTCTGTTGAATTGAATTACACGTCACTCCTATAAACTGTAGGGGCAGGTGAGGTATGTTCGTTCTCACACTATCCCCCCCCCCCCCCCCCCAACACACATCCTGTTCTTACCGGTAGCTCTAGTTTCGATATTGCTCACACTGTCAGAGGTTTGATAAGAAACATGCACACTCACGGCCTGCCTGTGTGTGTGTGTGTGTGTGTGTGTGTGTGTGTGTGTGTGTGTGTGTGTGTGTGTGTGTGTGTGTGTGTGTGTGTGTGGTTGAGATTGCAACATGCATTGTTTCCACTGAAGCAAAAATAAGGTGTGAAATCCAGCGAAGTTAACACAGAAGACACATTATAACAATATGATACACAACCTCTACTGTGTTGATTTAAACACATTATAACAATATGATACACAACCTCTACTGTGTTGATTTAAACACATTATAACAATAGGATACACAACCTCTACTGTGTTGATTTAAACACATTATAACAATATGATACACAACCTCTACTGTGTTGATTTAAACACATTATAACAATATGATACACAACCTCTACTGTGTTGATTTAAACACATTATAACAATATGATACACAACCTCTACTGTGTTGATTTAAACACATTATAACAATATGATACACAACCTCTACTGTGTTGATTTAAACACATTATAACAATATGATACACAACCTCTACTGTGTTGATTTAAACACATTATAACAATATGATACACAACCTCTACTGTGTTGATTTAAACACATTATAACAATATGATACACAACCTCTACTGTGTTGATTTAAACACATTATAACAATATGATACACAACCTCTACTGTGTTGATTTAAACACATTATAACAATATGATACACAACCTCTACTGTGTTGATTTAAACACATTATAACAATATGATACACAACCTCTACTGTGTTGATTTAAACACATTATAACAATATGATACACAACCTCTACTATTTAAAAAAGACTCCATTGCACATGACATTATAGGGCCCGAGCACTGCACAGTAGTGCCAAGCCCTACTGTAATCGCAAAGATTCTTTTCCCAAAAATGAATTGGGAAAATGATTGAAGGCGCAATGCGGTGCGAATCGACACGTTGTGAGCTTGTAGATCTGCTATTTTCACTGGTTTGTGTCCCGGGCAAACTCTCTTTTGGGTCTGGAGCTGAAAGGTTTGGTAAAAACTGTGTTATTATCAAGCCTGCTATGTGTTGTGAAACCTGATATACAAGCTGCCAGTGTTTCAGCTGGAAGTGAGAGTCATCATTCTAGTGAATCAGAGAGGGGGAGGAGCTTCTAGTTATTCACTCACAGCAGATCTAAGGTAAATGAATGTTGAAGGAAGCAGGATTAAAGGACTGAGTTAAACAACTGAATCCTTATTGTCTGGTGTCACTCAGGGCTCTATACCAGGACCCCTCCTTTTATCCCTCTACACCACATATTTACACAGCAGATTCACAAGCTCACACTGTGTCACAATGTGATGTGCTGTCATTGTGAGCTTATAGATCTATTTCTTCCAAATGTTTGTCCCCAGAATAAGGACGCTAGGATGTATCATGCATTTAGAGACCTTTTCTCATAGTATTGTGGTGCTGTGTGTTCTATCAGTTCACATGTTATGTGCATTCCATTCTGTGATCTCACCACAGGTGAGTTCCAGGTGAATAGCCTGCTTGAAATTCAAGCTGTAATTGCTCGTCGTCGAATCCTCCTTATGTGGAAAAAACGTCTACCGCCTTCAAACACTTCTTGGCTGCAGGACCTGATGTCATTTTTGAAACTAGAAAAAAATAAATTTGCAGTGCACACTGGCAACCTCTTATCTCCTACTTCGACAGCCTACAAAATATCTCTTTGGAGTAGTGATTAATAATTTTTACTGTCATCCCTCTTGAACCAAAGGTGTGAACTACTTATTGTTTTGGATCTCAACACACAAAAAGCGCCACTCGAGGTTGAGCCAACATGCTGGTTTCTTTATTCCCTTTACTCTCTCTAATCTCTCAACTCTTTTCTCTTTTGTTCTCAATTCTATCTCTCTTTCTTTCTCTTGCTTCGGGGGGTAGGGGTATAGAGTAGCTGAAAAAAAAAAAAAAAAAAAAAAAAAACCCACAAAGAAAGCACCAACCTACTGTTAGGTCAACTCAAGATTTTTAAGAAATGAACATACTTATTTGCTCAATGTAATTTATTGCAAATGTCAAAGGTACAATGTAAAGCATGCATGGTATGTAAATTATTAACTGTGAGAAATTTGTGGAATAAAGTTTATTTAAAAAAAATGAAATTCAAGCTGTAACATGATTTATGTTCATAACATCTGCTGTGTGTGTGTGTGTGTGTGTGTGTGTGTGTGCGTGCGTGCGTGCGTGCGTGCGTTAGAGTAAACATCTTGTCCTTAACTGGCACTGTTAGGCCCACCCACAAACACCCAGGACTAACCCTCCCCCCCCCCTCCATTGTTCTCAGTATTTAAACTAATGTTGACCACAAAAATGCATCCGTTTCATGACAACAAGCTCTGACTGCCAGTAAGGTGACTGCTCTCTACGTAGTGTTGCATTGTGGGTAGTCTGGATGATGTGGTTTTAATGTTTCTGCACAACTCACCATGTTAACTGTTTCATGTCTGGAAGTTCATACAGGACATACCGTAATGTATTATTCTCAGCAATATGCTCTTGTATGAGCCTATAGTTCAGTTGTATGAGCCTATAGTTCAGTTGTATGAGCCTATAGATCAGTTGTATGATCCTATAGTTCAGTTGTATGAGCCTATAGATCAGTTGTATGAGCCTATAGATCAGTTGTATGAGCCTATAGATCAGTTGTATGATCCTATAGTTCAGTTGTATGAGCCTATAGATCAGTTTTATGAGCCTATAGATCAGTTGTATGAGCCTATAGATCAGTTGTATGATCCTATAGTTCAGTTGTATGAGCCTATAGATCAGTTGTATGAGCCTATAGATCAGTTGTATGATCCTATAGTTCAGTTGTATGAGCCTATAGATCAGTTTTATGAGCCTATAGATCAGTTGTATGAGCTCTTCTGTGACCACAAACGGTCCACGTCCTTTTCTACAGAGACAGGATGCAGTCTGAGAGTGTGAATAAAACAGGAAATAGAAAACGGTGAGAATCTGCATCAGGCTGGGGGCATCAAGACCAGTGAGTCGGCTCAAGCGAACTTCAACACTCTGCCTGGAGACTCGCTCGCTTTAGCTCGCTCTGCAGGGCCTCACGTGGCTCAAGTTCACCTGAGACGGCGCGCCTCCGTCGCGGTCTAAAACTATACTTGGTCAGCAAAAGAAAAAAGAAATGTCCGCGGTTGGCGTAAAAATTTCCACCAGGAGGTGTGAGTTGGGAGTCTAATGCTTAGTGAGGCAGACACTGAGGCTGGTGCTGGGATGGGGCATTCAGGGAGTATTAGAATGAGACACACACACACACACACACACACACACACACACACACACACACACACACACACACACACACACACCCACCCTTTGTTTGGCTCAAACAAAGGGTTAAATGTGTTCTCCTAATATGCCGCAAAAAAATTTGAACGCCCTACCGAAGGCCTTAAGAGTGTAAATCCCTTCCCTCCTTTAAAACCGCTCTGAAAAGTCACTTACAGGAGGCTGCTACTCAAAACTGGTAAAAGAAAACAAAACCTATATTTTCATATTTCTTGTGATGTTTATCCTTTTAGTTGACCTTGTACCAATGAACTGTACTGTCATGAAACTGTACCTTTTCCCTATGCAAACTTCTAATGACGTCTTTGTCTTCCATCAATCAATCAGTCTATGAAATGGTTTTCTGATGACACCTGCTGGTTATATCGAGCAAAGTAGTTGTTCATGTTGATACAACATTAATACATGTACATAAATGTACACATATGAAGCTCAGAACACATCACATTGTGAGCTTGTAGATCAGTGAATCTCAAATATATAACCTTTATTTCATCAGTAAAAATACATTTTATTCACTGGCCAAGAAGCAGGATATTTCAGCAGTTCCATGAACAGTAAACACAACAAACACACTGACTACAGTCACCACTCCAACTGAAGTCTCTACTATAGTCCTGTTGACATTCATATCACACTGACTACAGTCACCACTCCAACTGAAGTCTCTAACTATAGTCCTGTTGACATTCATATCACACTGACTACAGTCACCACTCCAACTGAAGTCTCTACTATAGTCCTGTTGACATTCATCACACTGACTACAGTCACCACTCCAACTGAAGTCTCTACTAATAGTCCTGTTGACATTCATCACACTGACTACAGTCACCACTCCAACTGAAGTCTCTACTATAGTCCTGTTGACATTCATATCACACTGACTACAGTCACCACTCCAACTGAAGTCTCTAACTATAGTCCTAATTCATATCCACCACTTTAGCATTAATAGTTTTGAAACAAACACATGAAACATCCGGCCGAGATAGAAATAGTGATGATACCAGTATGGGAACCACTTGGAAGAGCATGTTTTCCACCATGATAAGTTGATAAACACTGATATCGTTTGCTATCCTGCCTCACCGGTAGGTCTAAAACAGTAGGACTGTGTAGGCCCACTTGTACCTCCATAGCAGTGGTTTTCAAGCCTTTTTCATTCAGCAGTTGAGCCACAGAACCACCGTTTGATGACATTTAACCTCTCAGACCCAAAAGAGACCCTGTTGTTAGCTTTGGATAACATTTTGAATACCATGCTGTATTGATGTATGCATGACTGCATTGACTAGCAGTGACTGTTATGTGTACTTTTTTTGTTTGTGGTCACTTTATGTATATATATATATATATATATATATATATATATATATATATATATATATATATATATATATATATATATATTTATATTCTTCTTTTTTTTGCAATAGCTTTTGACAGTGACACTTTGTTTTATTTCTCTTTTTTTGTGCTTGCTCTTTGGACTGTATACTACAGTACTCTTTTTATTTTTCTTACTTCTCTGTAACTTGTAACCTTAACTGCTGTGCTGCCTCTGGGCAACTGAATTTCCCCCGTGGGATAATAAAGGTATCTATCTGATGTGGTACCAGATATAGAGATAACAGGAAAATGTTGATCAAATTGATTGATTGAAGGCTTTTTGCATAATGTAGCCAGTCAGAGATGAGCCATAGAGCCCGCCCACCATAGGACAGCTGCTCTGTCACTTCCTCATTGGGAATCAGTGGGAGTGAAATTCCCTGCAGTCCAACAAACCACTGCTTGGTGCTGCTGACTGTTGGTCTCATGTTTATGTTTTATTCTTTGCTCTGCCAGGGTGAGTAAAGAGACATGTACAGTACTTAAAGGGCCAGTTCACCTCTGGGACAACCAGATCTTATTTTATTGTTGTTTGGGACAAGATCAACACAATCCTGAGTTATTTTTTTGTGTTCAATCTGTGTTTTGAGATATTTTAGTATTTCAGCATGAATGATGATGCATTTGCATCATATAATGCAGCATGATGACTCATATGATGCATCATCATTCATGCTGAAATATTAAAATATCTCAAAACACAGATTGAACACAAAAAAGAACTAAGGGTTGTGTTTATTGTGTCCCAAACAACAATAAAATAAGATCTGGTTGTCCCAGAGGTGAAGTGACCCTTTAATGTTTAATCATGATGATGGCTGCTACTATAACCCCCCCCCCCCCCTCCCCTCTCATGCAGATTCTCACAGTTTATTTCCTCCACTCTCTCAGACTGCATCCTGTCTCTGTAGAAAAGGACGTGGACCATTTGTGGTCACAGAACTGAACTATAGGCTCATACAAGAGCATTGATTGCTGAGAATAATACATTACGGCAGGGGTCTTCAACGTTTTCAGGCCGGGGACCCCCAAACTGATGGGGAGATGGAGCAGGGACCCCCTACCACCTCGTAGGGGTCGGGGCTATGACATTTTTTATTTTAAACATGTACAAGTTACAGCGAGCAGGGTGGGCCGTACCATTACCATTTCTAAACTACTTATTAACTGAGAACCAATGTCAATAATATCAACAATCTGTCAATTGCATAGTAATCATGTATTCAAGCTATTCAAAATGGATAGAATCATGATATATATATATATTTTTTCTTTTCTTTTAAGCAATAATTTCGCGGACCCCCTGCAGTACCTACGCGGACCCCCTAGGGGTCGCGGACCCCCTGTTGAAGACCCCTGCATTACGGTATGTCCTGTATGAACTTCCAGACATGAAACAGTTAACATGGTGAGTTGTGCAGAAACAGTTTTTTTTTCACACACATTAAAACCACATCATCCAGACTACCCACAATGCAACACTACGTAGAGAGCAGTCACCTGCCTGGCAGTCAGAGCATGTTGATATGAAACGGATGATTTTTTGTGGTCAACATTAGTTTAAATACTGAGAACAATGGAGGGGGGAGGGGGAGAGGGGGGGGCTAAAGCCGGCATCATAGTCGCCTGGGCGGTGGAAGGCTTTACACCGCGGTGTAGTCTTTTCGAGTCTTTTTGAGTCATGAAACTACAACGTTACATCATTCCTCGCGGTGGAGAGCTTTACACCGCAAGTCCCAACACATCTCTCTGTTTTTACTATCAGACAGACAGGCTCTACACCCCGTTCACTGATTGGTCGATCTAGACCAGTCAGTCACGGTGTACAGGACTCCACCGTGAGTGACTATGATGTCCTGCACTTATTTTCTGACTTGAGGTGGAAAGCTTTCCACCTCAAATTTGCGGTGGATAGGTCTCCACCGTACACTCTGATACGGGCTTAACAGGGCCAGTTAAGGACAGGATGTTTACTCTAACACACGCACGCACGCACGCACGCACGCACGCACGCACGCACGCACGCACACACACACACACACACACACACACACACACACACACAGCAGATGTTATGAACAGGAATGGCATGCACATACCGGTAACTTGTGAACAGCTAGAACACACAGCACCACAATACTATGAGAAAAGGTCTCTAAATGCATCCTAGCCTCCTTATTCTGAATATTAGGCACACATAGATCTATAAGATCACGATGACAACATGTCACATTGTGACACAGTGTGAGCTTGTGAATCTGCTGTGTAAAGACATGTGGTGTAGAGGGATAAAAGGAGGGGTCCTGGTACAGAGCCTTGAGGGGCACCGGACCATAAAGAGTCAGTTGTCAGTTGTTCTTTAATCCTGCTTCCTTCAACATTCAACTCTGTCATTTACCTTAGATCTGTTGTATGTGAATAACTAGAAGCTCCTCCCCCTCTCTGTTGCATAGAACTGGAGGATTGATTGTTAGGGTTCACTAGAATGATGACTCTCTCACTTCCAGCTGAAACACTGGCAGGTTGTAAATCAGGTTTCACAAGAGGTAGGCTGGATAATAGAAATAGAAATCCTCTAACACAGTTTTTCCCAAAAGAGAGTTTGATCTACAAGCTCACAATGTGTCGATTCGCTCCGCGTCAATCATTTTTCCAGATTCATTTTTGGGAAAATAATCTTTTGTGATTACAATAAGGCTTGGCACTACTGTGCAGTTCTCGGGCCCTATAATGTCATGTGCAATGGAGTCTTTTTTGTTGTGTATCATATTGTTATAATGTGTTCTCTGTGCTAAATTCACTCAGGGTGGATTTCACACCTTTTTTTTCTTTCCGCCTCTGTGGAAACAATGCATGATGCAATCTCAACACCACACACACACACACACACACACACACACACACACACACACACACACACACACACACACACACACACACACACACACACACACACACACACACACACACAGGCAGGCCGTGAGTGTGCATGTTTCTTATGTCAAACCTCTGACAGTGTGAGCAATATCGAAACTAGAGCTACCGGTAAGAACAGGATGTTTGTGTGTGGGTGGGTGAGGGGGGGGGGGGGGGGGGGGGGCTAGTGGGAGCGCACATACCTCAAATGCCCCTGCAGTTCATTGGAGTGACGTGTAATTCAATTCAACACAGCTTTATAGACAGGGCTTACCCTCCTGAATCTCCTGCGGTGATCCTGAATTGTAATTTCTCCTGGATTTGGTATCAAACTCCCAAAATTCACCAGAACACAGGAAATTACATCTACTATGTGGCACCTGGACAACTGGCCACCAAAACCATCTGGACACTAGAGACATGTGGGTACATAGCAGAGTGGACACTAGAGACATGTGGGTACATAGCAGAGTGGGCACTAGGGACATGTGGGCACATGGAGAAGTGGGCACTAGAGACATGTGGGCACATGGAGAAGTGGGCACTAGAGACATGTGGGCACTTGGAGAAGTGGGCACTAGAGACATGTGGGCACTTGGAGAAGTGGGCACTAGGGACATGTGGGCACATGGAGAAGTGGACACTAGAGACATGTGGGCACTTGGAGAAGTGGGCACTAGAGACATGTGGGCACTTGGAGAAGTGGGCACTAGAGACATGTGGGCACATGGAGAAGTGGGCACTTAGGGGTGGAAACATCTGGGCACCTGGACGAGTGGGCACCTGACACACACACCATGCATGTCTTTCACTTGTTGGAATGGTGTGTGTGTGTGTGTGTGTGTGTGTGTGTGTGTGTGTGTGTGTGTGTGTGTGTGTGTGTGTGTGTGTGTGTGTGTGTGTGTGTGTGTGTGTGTGTGTGTGTGTGTGTGTGTGTGTGTGTGTGTGTGTGTATATGTGTGTATATGTGTGATGGTTGTGTGTTGTCTCCCTGCTCTTCTATTGAGACATTTAGATCAGGGTCAAAGGTCATGTCTCACCTAGACTCAGGATCTTGATGTTGAAGATTAATTTCTCCCCTGAGCCAGCAGGCAGGCTGTATTATATTGACTTATTTTAATGATCTTACTACTAGTGGAGAGGCCATAGGATAGGCTTCCTCCCCACCTTGAATAGACACCATGCAATCTAACACATTGCACCTTTATCTATTATACCCTTTCAGCCCTATAGCAATGGTCACATTTTAGCAGCTTTTTCTGCAACCTTTTCTGTAACCCCAAAACCCTGCTTAGCAGTCCAAACTTCTAGTTATTATTATTTGTACACCACATTGCTTATTTGATTAATGGAAAAAGAAAGCAATCAATAGTTGCATCTCTAAGTCTTGTCAACAAGGGTTTTGTATGTGCGCATGCATGCATGTGTGGCTGAGCGCCTTACCAAGCAGGAAATGGGCGTTTAGCCACACCGAGCTGAGGGGTCTTCAGTCTGTCAGTCAGTCCGTCTGTCAGTCTGCCTGTTTCATGCAGTTCTCCACGATGACATCTGCACCAACCTACCTAGTATCATGTGAGTATATTAAATTCAATCTTACTTTATTTGATTTGATAATCAGTTCATTAAATGAGACAGAGATCAGTAATTTGTTATCAAACACGTTAATTATTATTCAAATAATTTGTTCTCTGTGGATGGACTGAATGCTGCTCTAAATCACCTATAGGTACGATTTGGCATCTCTCTCTAGTAACTCCCGGGATTCGAACCCCGGTCTCCCACAGTTTACAGTTTGGGCATTTAGCAGACGCTTTTAATCCAAAGCGACTTACAATAAGCAGGTAATACATCAGTAAAATAAGCAAGATAATATGTCAGTACATTAACAACTCCCATGTGAAAGTCCATATCTTAACCATTGATCCAAAGGGATATCCCTATGGACTGAGGGAGATGTCAGAGTGTTGAGGCCATCAGACTGAGGCAGTGAGTCACTCTGCTACATACTGTATTTACAGTATATTATGATGTATTTATTTCCCCATGGAGGCTGTTATGGAAGTTATGAATGAAAGGTTTTGACAGCATGTTGGGTCCATCAGGGTTCCCACGGTCATGACATTCCTCGAAATATTTAGAAATTAGAAAAGCACTTTTCCAGTCCTGGAAAAGGTTTGGAATTTATCAAGTGTTCTGGAAAAAAACTACATTGTTCTGAGCCATTAATGTTGTCAATCAAAAACATGAACATGAAATATGTAACATAACAGAGTAGCTTTGCACTGAACAGGCTCTGTGATAAGCGAGTACTGTTTCTGTGCGTGAGTGAACGTGTGAATTTCTGTTCACGTTGTTCGATTCAAGTAAAAACAATATACCAGTAAGACTCCCTAATCGGGAGATAAGCGACCGTAGGTGGCTTATCTCCACAAGTAGGGCAAAAATTTGTTTTTCCAAAATCTTCCTGATCCATGTTGATGACATGAGTGTAGACATGCTGTGTAGTGATATTTGTGATTTTCGGGCAAAAACTGTAGGAGCAGTGTCCAAAAATGTGTTGTAAAAATCGGCCTGAAGGTGGCGCTAGAATAGGGCCATGTGAGAAATGAGGGGTGGGGTCTCCGCGTTGCCTTGGCGGACGAATAGGTACCGGCCCCGGCTCTCCCGGACGCTCCTAGCCCGAGTTACGGTACTGTTTCTGTGCGTGACTGAACGTGTGAATTTCTGTTCACGTTGTTCGATTCAAGTAAAAACAATATATAATATGGTGGGATGCCATAATGAGTCTAGCGCTCTACGGCTGCTATGCTGTAGTAGTTGTCAGTTGTTTAGACACAACGTCCTAGGCCTAGCCGGCAGCCATAGCTGCACCACAACTACACCACAGCGCTCTGGGAAAAGGTCTCTATGAGGACACATTGAAGGATGTTCTGGTTGACCTGATCACTAAATAACCTGGTCATTTAATGACACAATTCCTTTATCACACTTTACCTGAAACCTTTTGCCAGTTTTTATTTTCTTTTATAATTTGCTTGGTTGCTCTAATTGACATTATCATCAGTAATCTAATTGACATTATCATCAGTAATCTAATTGACATTATCATCAGTAATCTAATTGACATTATCATCAGTAATCTTTTCATGGATAATCAGGTAGAAATTTGGGGCCTTCATGCCTTCAGTGTCACAGTCATCAGTCCGATTTGTCCGCACACACACACACACACACACACACACACACACACACACACACACACACACACACACACACACACACACACGACAAACAATGACTCACTCTCTCCCTCCCCCCTTCTCTCTCTCTCTCTCTCTCTCTCTCTCTCTACCTACAGTGGTGTCTCTCGTCCTCTGTTGTGGACCTGTTCAACCAGAAGGTGAGACAATGTCAGTGCATTGCATTATGGGTAGTGTAGTATGAGACAAGCCTCTCAATGTTTAAAGAAAAATCCTGTTGATAAACTTTGATTCAGGGACTTTCAAACCTCATCACCTCAACAAATACATTGATAATTGTTATAGATTTAGAAAATGAATAGACAATACTTTTTATAGGATAGTGGCATAGTGTGTATAACATTATGTCATTAGTTAGTAGAGGTGATCTTTTTATGCCATGTTGTTGCATGTCTCATGATGAAGCTGTTGTTCACTTCACCTCCTCTGTGGTTCTGGTGCTCAGGTGATCATACTCTTTCTGTCATGTTTATCGTCATGTAGGTCAGGGGTCAGCAACCTTTTTGAAATGAAGTGTCATGTTTTTTTTAATATTCTAGATAGTCAGTGTTTCATGTCAACATACATTTTAATGACACGTCATCAAACATTATGACATATGTTGATTGTCAGGACATTGTTATAAGGATCATTAGTCTCAATAACCCACCTATCTCCCTGACTCCCTCCCCAGTCAGAGTTTTAATGAATGTAGAATTATGTGCAGGATGTCATTTGCTGTAAATTAGTTGACTTAATTTAATTGACCAATAATGATAAAAAAAAGATTTGATTTCAAAATGTATATAAATCCTCTCTCTCACACTTCCGCCACTGTGCTAGTGATCACCCTCCCCTGTGCCACTGTTGGAATGAAAACAACATAAAACAAACAGCAATGGTGTGATTATTGATTAATAGAAAGAGTGATTTTCACATTGGTTGAGGAGAACCATACAGCAGGCCTTGTAGTTTTAGTTGTTTTGTAGGACAAAACAAAGGTTGATTTCTCATGTAACTCATCATTAAAACATGACAAAGTGCAGACTTCTACCCGAGAGAGACTTGGAGTAGAACCGCTGCTCCTTAACTTGGAAAGGAGTAAGTTTAGGTGGTTCGGGCATCTAGTACGGATGCCCCCCGAGCGCCTTCCTAGGAAGGTCCTCGATGCACGTCCCACTGGGAGGAGACCCCGTGGCAGACCTAATGCCTCATTCACACTACAGATATATAGTTGAACGTTTTGCTTGGTAATTCAATGTAATCTCAATGGAAACCAGCTTTAAAGATGCAGGAGATGCTCAGAACAAAGCTTTGAAAGCTTTAAAGCTGGTTTCCATTGAGATTACATTGAATTACCAAGCTAAACGTTCAACTATATATCTGTAGTGTGAATGAGGCATTAGACCAGATGGAAGGATTATATCTCCAGACTGGCTTGGGAACGCCTTGGTATACTCCCAGAGGGAGTGGAGGAAGTTGCGCAGGATAAGGAAATCTGGAAGTCTCAGTTGGAACTGTTACCCCCGCGACCCGATTCCGGATAAGCGGTTGAAGATGGATGGATGGATGGATGTTCAGATACTGGTTTCTGATTGGCTTAAAACAGTGGTAAATCAGTCAACAACCTTGAGTTGGCTCATGGACCCCGCCCACTGTTGTGGATCCCGCCCTCTTTTTGGGGGCTGTCCGGCCTGTCCGGGGGGGGTTTTATAAAATCCTTAAAATGTCCGGGGTTTTGAGTTTGTATAGCGTCTACTTTATCAGCGCACCACAGACAATTGTATTTACCATAAACGTTCAGTTATTCGTCTGGGAACACACTCTGAGAGGCGGAGTTCCACCCCGAACCACGGAACGTTTATTCATTCAATAAGTGCAGTGCCTCGTTCTCTGCTCCTCCTCCTGCGCTCTCCTCTCCTCTCAGTTCAGGAAAAGCCACTGAGTTGAACGCACGCACAGTCTGCCAAAATACCGAAACGCAAGTGCGACTTCACGGATGAAATGCGAAAAAAGTACCCGTGTTTTCGTCCCGGTCGTGACAAGTGAGAAGCAGTGTACTGTTTGCAAAGCAGGCACGTATGTATCGGTGGCTAGAGCTCGTCTGCAAATCTGACAAAGTACTTTGTGCGACCTGGGAAAGCAGAATATATGGTCAATGCAGATGAGGGTGCTTTAGCCTTTCACACTGTAAAACAGCCCTGCAGCTACAGGTCGATGGATTGCACTAGTAAATTGCTGAAAACGGCATTCCCAGATTCAAACAGCAAAAAAAAAAAAAAAAAAAAAATCTCAAGTGCACGTACCAAAACAGAGGCCATTGTCAACAGTGTTATAGTGCCACGCTCTGTTGAAATCGCGCTGGAGGCACTCAAAGACATACAGTACTGTGGCATTGCTACTGATGGTAGTAACCATGGGGCAGAAAAGATATTCCCAATAATAATCCAGTACTTTGACTGGAAGAAAGGTGGTGTACAATCAAAATTGATTGAGGTAAAAGACACACCCAATGAGACAGCAGACACCATTGCCCAGTAGTTGATTGACACATTAAAACAAATATTTGTCTGATAAATGCGTTGCATTTACTGGTGACAATTGCAAAACAAATTTTGGATGAATCAGACGTGATTTTCTTTCATTTATATGGTAGAAGTGGTAGAAAAGCAAATTACCATTCGAGAGTCGTGGGTTGTTACTCAGCTTTGCCTCGTGGCACAGCCCTGAAACAGTGGTAAATCAGCCAACAACCCACCCCTTCTCATGGTAAATGGCTTACATCCTCAACAGACTTCCACAGACAAGGATGTTACATTCAGTCAGATTTATTGCAGTTGTTCTTTCATCACATGTTAATGGTATTAGTCTAGTAAATCTAGGGAAAAAATACACTCAGGTTGGACACATTTTATTATTTAGTTTTTCAACTGATTCTGACAGGAAATTAGGTCTACTAGCCAGGATAAAAAATCTACCATGATCTGCTCACTGCAAATACCCACAGTGGGTCTAACTAGGGGTTTGACATGATGCTGAATCCATTGCAAGCATTTGTTTTGCAATGGCCCCAGAAAATGATGGTTTAGTGATTTTTCCACAGTTTTGTGGGCGTTTTATGGGGCCAATGAATGTTTTTGTGCAAAACAAATGCTTGCAATGGATTCAGCATCAAGACAAACCCCTAGTTAGACCCCTCACACTCTACTTAAAGCAGATTTATTTTTCTGGGTATTTTCCTGTATAGAAAGTCGATGGGAGCCCAACTTGATTTGGCCACTGTGGGTATTTGCAGTGAGCAGATCATGGTAGATTTTTTATCCTGGCTAGTAGACCTAATTTCCTGTCAGAATCAGTTGAAAAACTAAATAATAAAATGTTGTCCAACCTCAGCCTTATTTTTACTGGACTATATTTACAGTGACACAGAGCAGCTCATATGATCACAACACATCATGTCTGCTTGTACTTCTCCCTCTCATCCATGTGTTCTTTGTTATTTCTCCCTGTCTTCTCCCTCTCTACTTCCAGTGTCCATCAGAGTGTCTCCTGAAAGAGTCCAGTTCTTTAAAAAGGAGCTCATCTCACTGACCTGTGAGGAAGGAAACTCTACGCTGGGATGGTCTGTTAGACGACAGAGCAATGATGGAACCTGTGGCAAAGACTTTGGAACCAAAGGTAGAGAGAGAGAGAGAGAGAGAGAGAGAGAGAGAGAGAGAGAGAGAGAGAGAGAGAGAGAGAGAGAGAGAGAGAGAGAGAGAGAGAGAGAGAGAGAGATCGATCCTGGGCTCCCCCAGAGTTAGTGTGGAAGAGTCCTTGAGCAAGACTCTGAACCCCTAACTGCTCCTGATGAGCAGGTTGGTGCCAAGCATGGTTTCCTCTGACATCACTGTATGAATGTGTGTGTGTGTGTGTGAATGTAATGAATGTGTGTGTGAATGGGTGAATGTAATGAATGTGTGTGTATGTAATGCATAATCTATAAGTGCCTTGGATAAAAAGCACTATATACTGTAAATGCAACATTGATAACTGACAACTGATCTCTCTTTGTTTTCATTGTCATTGCAGAAGGCGGATCATCCTGTACCCTAACCCTGTATGATCCGGATGGAGGAGTTTACTGGTGTCAGTCTGGATCAGAAGTCAGTCCATCCATCAACATCGCCATCTCTGGTACAATCAATATCATTGTACAGCACATCCTTATAATCTCGATAATGTGTAGACATGGGTATACAGATCCATCTCAAAGAATTACTATATTGTTTAGTAAATCTTCTTGAAACTTTCATATATTTCTTGAAACTTTCATATATTACACATGTAGTGAATTATTCCAAAGCTTTTTTGTTAAAATGTTCTTTTTCTTTTAATGGCATACAGCTCATGAATATCAAAAGTCAAAATATTACAATATTACAAAAGACCACTCAAAACAAGGATTTATAATAGAGAAATGTCAACCATGATTTCAATTATGATTTGGGGTGCTATGGCATCTGCAATGATTTTCTACACAATATTCTAATCTTTTTAGATGGATCAATATGTATCCTGACTTTTTTTAACATTCAAAAATGTAAACATTTCAGGCGCACATGCCAGTTGTATTAAAAGCAGTATTTCTGTTGACAAATCCAACAGCTCATTAAAATAAAGAGCCTGCCCATTGGTGCTCAACACCACAGTTTGTGGGTTAGAATCCGTATAGATGCTTTGTTGAGTGTCTACTCTATATGAACACAATGGGCCGTGTTCAGGGGAGGGAAGCCAGGGGAGGTATTTTAGCACGACACGTAGGCTACTCCTACAGGCTTATTATGATTGTTGTTCCACTGAATGACAGCTGTGTAGTGAAATTATAAATATTAAAGCTATACTGTGTAAGTTGCTCAACCAGTGGTCAGTAGCTCTATAGCAAAACTCGGTCGCGTCCGCGTCTTTCGGCCGTTTTTTCGCCGCGGACCGGGCCTCACAACCCCCGCCGCGTCTGCCTCCACCTCGCCGAGATCTATCTTTAGAGGGGTCCCTGGTTCCTGTGCGTTCAGGCATTCCGGATAAACGACTTCTTCACCCATGCTTCACCGTTCACTCGAGTATAGAGACACACGGGAGACTACAAGTATGGCCACCCTAGCGACCCCACTTCAAGATGCGCTGTGATTGGCCGGCAGTGTATAACCCTCGCTGTGATTGGCCGGTAGTGATGATGACGCAATTTTGCCGCGAAATTCTCCCCCCCTCACGGCTCATAGAAAACATATAAAGAGAAGGCTTTTGAAGCTGAAAATAACGGAGTGGGTGTTCTAAAACTTTAGCGATTTAACAGTTAGGACAATTTTAAGATTTGTTTTATAAAAAAAGTTACATGGTATAACTTTAAATATAGCTGCAAGCAGCGATAAAGTGGCCAAGCCAGAAAAAGCAGGAAGCAAAAAAGCAGCAAGGGAAAGCAAGGGATAAGTGGGAAAGAAAAAAAAAAAAAAAAAAAAAAAAACTAGAAGCAGTGCTCTTCCGAGCACTATAATATGCAATTTAAATAGTCTGCATGAGGTGAGACTTGACCATCCGTGTTGAAGACACATAAAACACTGACTGGAACCTGTAAAACAACCTCTAAAATATCTTGTGCACATTACGTTTACAGGAGGAAAAATACCATGGTGAGAGTACCACCTTTTTTATGTAAACCTGACAGTGCTTAGCAAGTATGACCTATTTGTTCTATTCTTATTGCTTTGATAATACAATAAACGTAGGTAGATCAAGCTACGGGGGAATGCGTGTGTGTGTACAAAGTGCCAATTTTAGGGGTGCCGGAGAAATATTCAGCAGTGGTCACAACCCACAACAGTTCAATGAATGAACACCAAATAAATAAATGACATTTATTTATTTGGTGTTCATTCATTGCCACATGCATGTCAAGTTCCCACAGATTTTAGTTCCAAAGAACTCCAAGGTTTAACTCTCAATATCTTTATTTTCCAACTTGTTCATTTGTAGTCTTTATTGAAGAGTTGTATCAGGTTGTAAACCTTCAAAACAGAAGGTTAACACCTTGCCATTTTCAACAACGTAAGCATGTCTTTAAATCACTCAAGTCTTCAAAACAATGTTTTCAAATAATTCAAGTAGTACATGTCTTTAGATAAAGTTTTTAAACTAAGTATTGTGAAGTCTGAACCCAAACCAGCACACGGAAACAGTTCTCAAGGTGAAAACACAATTAGCATTGTTTTATTCAAGGGGGCGTTCCCCTAAAACATGAAATAATTATTCCCAAAACCGGGGCTTTTAACTCAAAATATGCTTCTTTCCAGAACTTAACAAACAGGTGTTACGTTCGAAACACATGTTTCACAGTATGCCGTTGCTTCCATAAACACATGCCATTTCTCTTCCAAGATTCAGATGCGGCTCCTAATTTGCCTACAATGGAAACAGATAGAACCACCATTAGCAATGTGGCAAAATACAGAGCAAATGTGCGACAGAAGAGAACAGGGAAGTTTTGCTTACTGCCCGATGGAAGAGTCCCTTCGAGAGCCAGCTACACAGTGAAGCAGAGCTCAGTGCTTAAGAGCCAAACATTTGGATTGCCAGACTCGGAGAAGCTGTGTTGCGGCCAGGTGCTGACATATCAACACAAAAATGTGTTTTGCAAAAAATGGTCTTATGGTGGCGCTAGAAGAGGTGCATGTGAGAAATCAGGGACAGAGGTTGTGATTTGCCATCCAATTTGCCTGATTTTAGGCCAACATCTGTAGAAGCAGTGTTGAAAAATGTGTTTTGCAAAAATCTGTCTGATGGTGGCGCTAGAGAGGGGCATGTGAGAAATCAGGGACGGAGGTTGTGATTTGACAATACATTTGCGTGATTTTAGGCCAAAATATGTAGGAGCAGTGTTCAAAAATATGTTTTTGTAAGAATCAGCCTCATGGTGGCGCTGGAGGGCCACGTGAGAAATCAGGCAGCCAAGGAGTGTGTGCAAAGTTTGGCATGGATAGGGGCAATGGTAGCAGAGATATGAGTAGTGTGATGTCACACGGACAGCCGGTGGAGGTTTCGATAGTAACTGCGACCTAACAGTCGCAATAATACTCACATCTCTTTAGTTAAATGCTTACATTAAAGAAAGAGATGAGGCCACACCCCAAACAATAATGGACACAGGCAATCATCCACAACTGCACACTCCTGACAATATAAAACACATTCTCACTGTAAACCATAGAACCAAAATAACACAGTAAAATGGTAAAAGAGACCATGCAAAACACAAGCAAACAGTCTTACTGGTTAACAGAGCAGCACACACATCCTCCTCTCTACATCATGCAACCAGCAGTGTTTTGCTTCAACTGTTCTTCAGGTGGATTCAATCAGCCGACGCCTAACAAGCAACCATCTTAGCTGCTGCATTCTGGGAAATGTAGTTTTTCTGAAAACCAAACAAAGCCATCATTTAGATTCAGCTCACAGGCAAAAAACCTGACCTGCATAAAAAAATAAAAATCAACTAATCAGCCAATCTACAAGGTTAAAACAAAATAAAGTCGACAAATCTGCTGATCTACAAGCT
This sequence comes from Nannobrachium achirus, assembly GCF_963921795.1. Taxonomy (NCBI): domain Eukaryota; kingdom Metazoa; phylum Chordata; class Actinopteri; order Myctophiformes; family Myctophidae; genus Nannobrachium; species Nannobrachium achirus. Next base: position 60,187,923 of record NC_137824.1, on the reverse strand, counting down.
TGCCATTGAACTCAAAATACATCAATAATCAACATAGCAGCTTATCTACAAGCAATAATTACATTCCCGAGATGAATCTTTTTACATTCCAATCCCAAAACCAGATACAAACATTTCTGAGCCACATGTTCACTTACCAATTATCTTAGTCACACAGCCTCAGTGTCAATATCAGAGTTGGTCAGGTGGATCTAAAAGCCAAATATAGTGTGGGTTAAGCATAAATGAAGTAATGCTGTTAGAAATTGGAATAGCATTGAAATGAAATGTGTACAAACCTGCAGCAGCTCTCCAGTGAGGTTACTGAACAAACTGAAGAAAGACTGGCTTTATACAGGGTGTGGTGATTACCAATGCTCAGCAGCTGTGGCTGATTGTGACTTAGGGACCGTGGTCAAAATATTGCATGTGAAAAAATAAGAATATGTTCCATTTGAAAAATAAAATAAAATTACTGTAATTCCAGCTGAACCCTGGGTTACAGTGCACAAGTGCACAGTACACTAACCTACATTATTGCAAAATGTGATGAAAATGTGACTTTGCATGTATGTTTTAGAGGCAGAAGAATAATTTGCATAAGACTGCAATATTCATTGAATTATTAAAAAAGAACGTTTCAATAAAAAAAAAATCCGATGTGACAGATCTTTAGATATTGGTCCAAAAAAAGTTCTGTGCACGTGACGTGAAAATTTCTGAATAAAAGCGAGTTTAAGTGTTTTACAAACTGCTCAAAATGGCGGAAAATCTAAGGGCGGAGCTTACTTAACAAAGACACAGATGTCTTCCGCTTGTGTCAAGGCACGCATGTAAGCAAGTTGCATGTCTTCAAACGAAACGAGGCATGACTTATGCCCCTTTAAAGTTTGAGTTTTCAAACGCTTTGTATAGCGCCCCCCTTTGGCCAATTGGAGTAAGATTGCTTTCAGTGATATTTGGACTAACCCTCTACATATTTGCCAAATGCCATGAACGTGTCACTTTGCATGTATGATTTAGAGGCAGAAGAATAATTTGCATGCAACTGCAATATTCAGTGAATTATTAAAAAATAATGTTTCACTTTAAAAAAGATCCGCCGATACAGATCTGACCGTATTGGTCCAAAGTTCATGTAAAAAATGTTTTGCGCACGTGGCGCGAAAATCCCAGGAGGAGATAGATGTTTACTGTTTTTCATATAATTCAAAATGGTGGGAGAAGTAAAGGTCAGGGGTCAAAAGTCAGAGTGTAAAAGTTGTTCGGCATGAGGAGACGCATAAGTGGATTGATTGGTCAATCTGAAATCTGTGGTGTTATTTCTGCATAATAACTGATCAGCTCTATAACAATGTCTGATCAAAGACTCAGATCACCTGCTGCACTGCATGAATATAATGCTATGTTGGTTCTATAGTTGTTCATAAGTCACTGTTGCTGCTTCTAGGTGGAGATGTGATCCTAGAGAGTCCTGTACATCCTGTGCCAGAGGGAAATGAGGTCACACTGCGCTGCCTGTCTAAAGACCTGACCTCTGACAGTCCAGCTGACTTCTATAAAGATGGCTCCCTCTTCAGGGCTGAGTCTACAGGACAGATGACCATCCTCCATGTCTCCAAGTCTGATGAAGGATTCTACAAGTGTTCCATCTCTGACCTTGGAAAGTCTCCAGAGATCTGGATGGAAGTGACACGTGAGTCTTGAAACTTTTACAGATAATATGATAATCCTACTAATAAAAGACTGATGAATGTCTGTCTGATATATCTGACATGACTGATACTAAACCGTGCCCACATTTGGAGATACCGGACATCACTGATACCGCCGCCTGTACTGCGCATGCGTCTGTGCCATGGTAACAGCCACATGCTGAAACAATGCCCACATTTGGAGATGACTGACATCACTGATACGTCTGGGTTCTACAGCATTACTTCATTCAATCCCACCTACACTGTACACACCACATAACCCACACTCTGCACATAATTCAGAGCACATATTAAATGTTCGAACGGGCAAGGACAGGTGTTATATAATTGTGTCTGGAAACTGAAAGCAATTGTTGTCTCTACAGATCCATCTTCCACCTCTGATCCAAACTCTGAGCCTGCAGAAGAACCTCTCATCACAACGACCCACCTGATCATGAAGCTGCTGGTGTTCACTCTTTATCTGGTGTCAACCTTCCTCTACTTCTCTATCCTGAGAGACAGAGCTAGAGGTGAGTTCTATTAAACCTTCTACTAGAGACAGAGCTAGAGGTGAGTTAGAAAATCACATTAAAGGAGTAGTTCATCCCCAAAATGTTTGTTTTCTTTTTTTTAGATGTGTTTTTGGGCTTAAATGCCTTTATTGATAGGACAGTAGACTGACAGGAAATGGGGAGAGAGAGATGAGGAGTGACACGCAGCAAAGGTCATGGGGATTCAACACACTGTCAGGCATTAGACCGGTAGGCCAGCAGGTGCCCCAAAATGCCTTTTTTTCTCCTATTGATTACTCACACCATGGAGACTTGAGTTCAATAATATTTTGTGTTTTGTCGCATTCCTAAGAAGAGAATAATTTGATTACAAAAAATGTTACCCCCATTGATTCCAGATGGGGTCAATTTACTACTAGTAAGACACCTCAGGGTGACATGCGAGGTCATGCCAATTCTTGGCCATCTGGCCAGTGATGTGTATACGACCAGTTACTCATATATGGAGAACCCTGCATGCTAGTCAACAATGTTATGTCAAAACATGCCCATATATGGGCATTACCAAATATGGGCATTCCCAGATATGTCCTTAATATTGATAACATAATATCCTTAATATTAACTTTTTTGGCCTGGGATTGATGGCATCAGAAATCTCCATATGTGTGCATAAAAGGGATTTTGTTTCTGGGAATGACCATATAATAAATATATATTTGTTCTATCCTTTATTAATAATAATAATATGTATCCATATACATACAATATATTTTATGCCCATACATGGAGATCCCTATCTGAACCAGCCACACAGATATGGGCCATGCCTTTGCCATCTGGAAAGTGATATATATCAATGACATCAGGGATCTTCATATATGGGCGTAACACCCATATATGTCACTGTGATATCACCTGTGATGTCACAGTGACAGTATGAATATCCAGGGTTTGATCTTTGATGAGGTGATGTCACATGACATCACTTCCTGTACGGAAGGACGGAAGGAAGGACGGACGGAAGGAAGGACAAGCTACAACATTTCTCATGGTATACTGCGACATTCGGTCGCAATAATCAAATTACACACCCATGGGTTTGATATTCTACGGTTTACCTATAAGGCATACAAAGGCCAAAAATATCTAAATACAAATAAAACCCAACTGCCGTGCTATGCGCCAATACATAGCTGGTGTGGGGCCACTAGGATCTGTACTTGTTATAATCTGTTTGTACAAAAAACACATAGTGAATGAAATTACTCTGATTCTGAAGTTTATAATAAACTGTTATAGGAACTTATACCCGGCTTGGTTGAATGCTTGATTCTGATTGGTCGAGCGCTGAAATCAGCTGTGAATTATGAGCGTATAATGACCACTCCGCTCTATAATTCACCGCTGCCTAATCAAAGGCTCAGAGCAGCTGCAGCATTCAGGCTGCACTGCGTGGATTTCGTGCCGTATCCAACATGTCAGCCATGTAAACAAACACACAGCGACATTTACAACCAAACGTTGCTCTGAAGAATGTCTTTAAAAACATTTGAGGCGAGAAATAGACGACGCAGTAACAGAAAATGGATTCTATTTGATCAGCACTTCCTTGTTTTCCAAGGCGACGTGTTGCGCTCGGGGGGACGCACTTTCAGGCGTCTGTAAACAAGGAAACACTTTGTTTTGATTTTAGTTTTGAGTCAAATTGTTAATTTTATGTATTAGCTGGGTAATAAGTGCTATAAGGTCTTGCTGCTTGGTCATTACGGCTTATATGGACACTTCAGGCTGATAATTCCCCTCAGCTCCGCCTCTGGGAATTATTACCCCGTCGTGTCCATATAAGCCATAATGACCGCGCAGCAAGACCTTATTGCATACATAATAACTTCACTTGTTGCCAGAGTTGTAGCTATTAATGAAGAGAATATTCAGGATAAGTATGCGATAACGTCTTGCTGCGCGGTCATTATGGCTTATATGGACACCTCAGGCTGATAATTATCAGTCTGAAGTGTCCATATAAGTCATAATGACCGCGCAGCAAGACGTTATAGCACTTATTAATAAATACAATTAATAATTTGACTCAAAACTAAAAACAAAGTATTCCCTGAAAGTGCGTCCTCCCAGCGCAACACGGTCGCCTTGGAAAACAAGGAAGTGCTGATCAAATAGAATCCATTTTCTGTTACTGCGTCGTCTATTTCTCGCCTCAAATGTTTTTAAAAACATTCTTCAGAGCAACATTTAGTTGTAAATGACGCTGTGTGTTTGTTTACATGGTAGACATGTTGGATAGGCTACTGCACAAAATTCACGCAGTGCAGCCTGAATACAGCAACTGCTCTGAGCCGTTGATGAGCAGCGGTGAAGTACAGAGCGGAGCGGTCTTTATACACCTATAATTCACCGCTGATTTCAGCGCTCGACCAATCAGAATCAAGCATTAAACCAAGCCGGGTAATAATTGATAATATTAACCTTTCTGTCTGTTTGTCACATCTCTCTCTCTCTCTCTGTCCGTCTCTATGGCTCTCTCTCTCTCAGCGAGGAGGGAGGGAGACAACAATGATGTCATCATGGTGGTAGCTGTGTAGCCAATCAGAAGAGCACGGCATTATAAACGTTATTCACACCGCGGCCATCATGGATCACATGACCACATGGGGTGGCAACACATCTGAGCCTGCATTACAAACCATTGTAATGAAGTAATACACAGCATTATGGTGTCCTTAACATATGAAGTATTACAGCATTATGGCTGTCTGGCCCTCTCAATCAAGTCAGCATTACATTCAAATCATAATGTTTGCTCCCTCATGAGGGAGCACTTCGTTTTTTATTATCAACAATCAATCAATCAATATTCAATATTCTTTACCCACTGGTGGCGCTATAACAGGCCAATGTGAGAAGGGTGGCATCTGTTCCTTGACCTAGTGGGAATGTGCGTGCAAAGTTTCACGCACATCACAGGCTGTGTTCATGATTTGATGCGTTTTGGCCACTTTATCGCCGCTTGCAGCTATATTTATTATTATTATTTTATTTTTATTTTTTGTGTGCACTTCATAGGCATGTTAGATAAAGGTCCTTAGATTGCGTGTAGAATGTTTCATGCTTTCATTGCTAAACAATCCCAGGATAAAAACGGGTTAAGCGTTTCACAAACAGCTCAAAATGATATAGCGCCCACCTTTGGCCAATTGGGGTAAGATTGGTTTCAGTGATATTTGGACTAACCCTCTACAGTAGTTCATCATGGAAATGTGACTTTGCATGTATGTTTTAGAGGCAGAAGAATAATTTGCATAAAACTGCAATATTCATTGAATAATAATAAAAAAAAGTGTTTCAATTAAAAAAGAATTGATCAGACAGATCTTTAGATATTGGTCCAAAGTTCATGTAAAAAAGGTTCTGTGCATGTGACGCAAAAATCCCAGGATAAAAACGTGTTTAAGCGTTTTACAAACTGCTCAAAATGGCGGAAAATCTAAGGGCGTAGCTTACTTAACAAAGACACAGATGTGTTCCTCTTGAGTCAAAGCACGCGTGTAAGCAAGTTGCATGTCTTCAAGCCAAACGAGGCATGACTTATTGATTTTTTTTGCGCCCCCTTTTGGCCAATTGGAATAAGATTGGTTTCAGTGATACTTTGACTAACCCTCTACATCTTTGCCAAATGTCATGAACATGTGACTTTGTATCTATGATTTAGAGGCAGAAGAATAATTTGCATAAAACTGCAATATTCATTGAATTATAAAAAAAAAACATTATTTAACATACAAACTTCTCACCCCATAGTCTGTGTAGATATAGGTCCAAATTGTGAAAAAGGTTTTGTGCGCATAACGCAAAAATCCCAGGAGGAGATGGATTTTGGTTTTCATATAATTCAAAAGGTAAGAGGTCAAAAGTCAGAGCGTAACAGTTGTTCGGCATGAGGAGACGCATAAGTGTATACAGGTTTCATGGCTGTACGTCAAACAGAGCATGAGCTATACCTGTTCAAAGTTTGCACTTTCAAAGGCTTCCTACAGCGCCACCCTTTGGCCTATTGTTGTAAAAAGTAATAGCACACGTCACCACAGTAAGCTGAACACATTGATGTTTGAATGATGATTTTCTGTAGTTTTGAGGAGAACTTAATATAGTATAGTATAGTATATAAATAATGAGGATAACATACGTGTGCTCGCTTTCAGCGAGCCCACAATAATAAGCCTTCCCTTACCTGAGTTCCCTTTTAGTTGACCTTGTACCAGTGAACTGTATTGTCATGAAACTGTATCTTTCCCTATGTAAACTTATTGATAAATAATTAATTCAATCAATCAATCGATCAATTAAATCAATCAATCAATCAATCAATCAATCCTCCTAGACAACAAGCTGTGACATCTGCCACATTGTCATTATTTGCAGGTGATGAAACATATGAACTTATGTCCTTAACTAGTAGGACAACAGTTCTGTTGTGCCTAGCAAGCTGTGACTGTGGTCACCGTGCAGACAATGAGGAGCAAACTATTAGGGAACTGCAGGTTGAAGGTCATTGATAATTGAGGTGTTTCTGTATCAAATCTGCCGCTTACACCTTTAATAGCATTTACTGGTATAATGGTAAGTAATTTAGCAGGGAACCCACTGGTCTGGAACCCTCTCAAGGACCCCTGGGGGTCCCTGCACCCCACATTGAGAACCACTGAATAGTTTCATGGTTCATCATCAACAGGCATTCTGAGCTTCAATAATATTTCCATTGGCAGCCCTTGGGAAAATGGTTATTTGGTGCCACCTGCTGGAGGAACTGAATGATGGTGTCACATTTCATTTGACAGTGGATATTTGACCTGGGGTTTTTAACGAGGATTGTGGTCTAACCAGAGCGAGGAGAGGCGATGGTGGGACCAGGGCCAGATTCTGCGGTCGATAAGAGCTACTTTGCAGACAAGGATGAGCAAGTGCTGTACTTCACTGGGCTTGCAAGGTTTGCTCAGTTGATGCAGGAGGTGAACTACTTACTTCCCACCCTGGAGCCGATGAGTCGAAAACTGTCTGCTTTTCAGGTGCTCTTACTGACACTAATGCGACTTGGACTGAATATACTGTTCCTGTAAGAGCCATTTGGAGCCATGTCATTATTTTGATGATGTCAAGCCTATCAAGGCCAAGGTTGGGTTGCCATGGTTACAGGGCAGGTATTTAAACATATCCCTAATTAGACACATGTGTTATTGATAGGAGAGGCAAACAGTTTTGTAACTGTGTTCATTAGGCTGTGAGCTTCATTTGTTTGTTGTATTTTATGTTAATGCAAGTAACTGACAACTACTATGCTGAAACTAAGATCATAAATATCATCTTTTTTTTATAAATTCAACAGACATCTGGACAGCAGTTTCTTGGCACACGTTAACTTTAATCCCCGACTGTCAGCAGCCAGTAGCACCAAGTATAGGATTTGGGCGCAAATACCAATCGAAGCTCTTGCATTCCTGTTCGACATACAAGAACCACTGCATCCAGGATTTTTGACACGGTCATACATTTGCTTTACACAAGGCTTGGTGGGTTTGTGATGTGGCCAACGAGAGTAGCCTAGTAAACTAGACTCCTGCTACCTTCGAAATGAATTGGAATCAGAAGGCAGGAGGAGCCTGGTTTACGAGGCTACAACCAGAGGTTTTGTACCACAACATTCCTCCCCAGTTTGTGGGGGCGTTTGGCAGGAATGTTGTAGTTATCATAGACTGCTTCAAATATGCTAGCTAAAGCACAGACATTTTAACATTACAAACATGAGCACAGCTAAATATCTCACTGGCATCACACCATGGGGACTCTTGGGGAGCTGTGTGATTCATTTCCAACGGAGGTCGTGCTTTCTTGACAATCTACTGCCAGGTGACATTGTGTTAGCCGACCAAGGGTTTAACACGGAAGAGAGTGTAGGGATGAAATATGCAAAAGTACAAATCCCTGCTAAAACCAGAGGATGCTCTCAGCTCTCTGCAAAAGATGTGGAGGAGACACGAGGTGAGGTACTCACCTGTCGTTGTGTAACGACTGCCTCCCCTTGGCGAGGCAGCCCTTCATGAATTCCGCCCCCTGATAGGCTACTGAAGTAGAGGTCTTCGGACCTGCCCGAGATCCGAAATTACCCGGGATCCGACCCGCCCCGAGCCGGGTAACTGGGCCATTTCCGAGCATTTACCACGGGGCGGGCCGTTACCGTCTGCCCCTGGTTCACGGGTATCTGATAGTGAAATCGCCGCTTCCTGTTACCCGAGTGGAGCCGAGTCAGCCGAGATTGAATGAAAGAGAACGCACCAACTGCACCAAATAGATCAAGCCACAAGATGGCACTAAAGATGCAGCATGTAATCTGATGCATTGGTTGTGAGAAGTTGTTTAGAACTCACTCACAGTCACGACACTCTATGTATGGAAACTCAAAGCAGACAGATATAATAAACAACACATGCGACAGAAAATTATAGCATTAGCATTGGCTAGCCTAAGAAGAAGGAATAAAGAAAACATGGATTTATTTATATTTACAAACTGTCCGCATTGACTGGTCTGGGAAAAGATCTTTTTGCGACGAGAGGCACAGCGCCGCTGACAGCAAAAGCACAGCTGCAACCATGGTGACGTTATAGGTAAGAAAGACGTCTCATACAACTCTTAATATAATAACGTTGGCATTCTTTCATTTCGGGGCCACAGGTTCGGGTCTCGGACCTCTCTTTCTGCGCGGGTATCGGATCTAATTTGCCTAATAATAGTACGGGGCCGTCGGACCGGGTCCGTCACGTTTCGGGGCTGCTCGGGTAACGGTTCTGAAATTCCAAATTATAGACAGGTCCCTTTGGGTTCGGGTAGTTAAAATTGGATGCGTGAAGACCTCTATACTGAAGGCTGACAGACAGTAAAATGCACATTTTCTCAAAGCGCAAATGGTCTGAGAGTGAGAGTGTGAAATGAGTCTACCCTGCATGCCTGTTGCCTGCCCATTCATTAATTCACAGAACCAGTTTTCTGAGTGGGTCTGAGTGCCATCTATCTCGGGACAATCCATTTCATGAAGGGGACGTCCTGAAGAAGATATGAAAAACTATCTACTGGTATGTCCTGTTTTGTTCTACCCCGGGGGAGGGGGGAGGGGCTGTGGGCTCCTCCTCCTACATGGAGCAGACCCAGAGAACTCAACAGGAAATCACTGAGTTCATTCAAGGTTACACACACACAGTTTACAGTTTACAGTTTAGGCATTTATCAGACGCTTTTAATCCAAAGCGACTTACAATAAGCAGGTAATACATCACTATAATAAATGTAGATAATATAGATAATATGTCAGAACATCAACAGCAATATAACAAATGCATATGAATATCAATCTAGAAAAATAATATAATCAGTAAAGAAAAAAGGTATGGTTTTTTGTATGGTCATTGAGTGTTTCAGTAGTGCTATGGGTTTAGGTGGAGTCTTAAAAGGAGAGTCTTCAGTCCACGGCGGAAGCTAGCGAGTGAGTCTGTTGTTCTAATGGAAGCTAGTGAGTGAGTCTGTTGTTCTAAGTGCGACAGGGAGTTTATTCCACAGTTTGGGGGCCAGGAGGGTGAATTCTTGAGGAAAAGTGAATTTTTGTCCTGGGGTTTTTAGCCAGGGTTCTGTCAGCATCCCGGTGTTGGCTGATCTAAGTGCACGGGTGGGGGTGTAGGGGTTGATCAGGTTTTGGAGGTAAGGAGGAGCCGTACCTTTGGCTGCTTTGAAGGTCAGCATCAGTGTTTTGTATTCAGTGCGGGCCGCAACACACACACACACGCACAAACACGCACACACGCACACACGCACGCACACACATGCACAGACACAGACACAGTCTTCATGCGTGCTCAGTGCTTGCTTTCTCACACCAAGGCGGTCGATTTGTCAGGGGGGGTTAGAATTTGCATGGCTAAGCAAATGTTCCTTGTTGCTAAACTCTAATCAGCTCCTATATCTCTACTTGTACTTGCTGCTTTTTGGTGACACGTAAAATGGATCTACAAGCTCACAGCGTGCCACCATGCGACACGTTGTGAGCTTGTAGATCTGCTATTTAAAAAGGTTACTTTAGGCACTTGAAGTACATTCTGATGCCAACACTAATACTTTTACTCAATACATTTTGAATTCCAGGCTTTTACTTGTATCAAAGTATTTGTATGTTTCAGTATTGATACTTTTATTTAAGCAATGAATTTGAGTATTTTTTCCACCACTGTACATGACAAAAAGCTTACATTTTATTATGAATAGCACATTTAATCAATTGCATCTCTGTAGGCATCACTGTCACCATGTATGACATGTAAAGAAATATTTGTAATATTCATTGTTACTGTCGAATCTTTACTGTGACACACACTTTACTTTAATTTATTTATAATATTTTTTGTTCTGAAATGGAGGTTTCATGTCACTGCAGCGCAGACAGACTCTACTGCTGTGGAGTACAAACTACAAGTGAACACAGCTGTGTGGGATTGCATCATGGCCTTTCTCTCCTATTGGTTGGCAGTTGAACCCTGCCCTTCTGTCTCATCAAGTGCAGCTTGTCTGCCCTCTACTGCATGCTTACAACTGTCCCTGTGCGTGTTCTAAGCAAGTTGGATGGTGTTCCATGCATGCTCTGTGCAAACACAGAACACCAAAGGACTTGCAAAGGACTTCAAACCATGTGACTTCCATCGGGAATGAATTGTGCTGTCTCTGCCCCCCGCCTCCCCCCAGAACTCTGAAAGAACAAAAGTTCTTAATGTCTGTAGCCAGCCTCAGACACCTGGCCAGAGAAGAGAGGAGAGAAAAAAAACCTTAATATGCAAAACAATCCGCCCTCACCCTCCCACGCCCGCTCACCTGGTGTTTCGTTGTGCACACACGACTTCAGTAGCTCTGGCATCTTGCCAACTGAACCGGTCCAGCGTTTTTTTTGAGGTAGGGAGAAGTGTTTGTTGTCAGGTGTGTGTGTGTGTGTGTGTGTGTGTGTGTGTGTGTGTGTGTGTGTGTGTGTGTGTGTGTGTGTGTGTGTGTGTGTGTGTGTGTGTGTGTGTGTGTGTGTGTGTGTGTGTGTGTGTGTGTGTGTGTGTGCGTGCTGATGCACCCACATAGAATGAGCTCCTGATCATTTTCCTGTCTGATCAGAGGAGTGCCTCACTGGACCGGTAAAGTTACAATCCTTTAGGAAAGTCATGTTTACAGGAATCCAAGGGTTCATTTGAGGTATCTCTTTCTCTTTACTTGTATTCCATAAAAGTAGTTTCCATCTCAATCATACATTTGAGGGAATGTGTGTGTGTGTGTGTGTGTGTGTGTGTGTGTGTGTGTGTGTGTGTGTGTGTGTGTGTGTGTGTGTGTGTGTGTGTGTGTGTGTGTGTGTGTGTGTGTGTGTGTGTGTGTGTGTGTACCAAGACATCAGAGACACATACTCCCCACATCATAACCACCCAAGGAGAGTTTGAAAACTCAACCAATGATGAAAAACTCCCATACCTGCTGGGTGAAGTAAAACAATGTGCAAACACAGCAGCAAGATTCGTGAGCTGCTGTGATAAGAGAAGGATATCAAATGGAACCCAACCACCTTAAAAACCATTGTATATATCACTGCTCTGCCTGCACGTTACCGTGATGCATGAAAACTGTTTTCACCTGTACATATTTTGTTCTGATTATATTGTATTGTGTACACTTCTGCTTTGGCAATGTAAATGTATGTTTTCTCATGCCAATAAAAGCCCTTTGAATTGAATTGTGTGAGTGAGTGCGGTGAACGGGGAGGCGGGGCTACCGGGGGAGGGGCGAAACTAAAGAATGCCTGCCGGGGGGGTGAATCTGTGGGTGGTTTAACTGGAAACCATGGGTTCATTTGAGGTTTCTCTAGGCTATATAGCCTGCACTCAGCCTGCATTCTCTGATCTCTGTTCACATGAAGATAACGGCGCTTCAGGACTGCAGCTATAATTAAAGTTTATCTGCTTCGTGTCGTAGCTTTAAAATCCAAATCATGATGATGTGGATAAAGATCAACATTGTGCTGGTATTATGGACAAGCTGCTACACTTCTGTGTCAGGTAACGTTACGTTGTGTTATTGAAAAAACGTTGGTGTGCATTTATTTTATTATTCTCTTGATCTTTATGAACTATAGTCCATATCTGGGATGTGTGCAGTAAACTGTTATTAACATGTTATGATGACGTTGAGCATTATTGTGATGCTGGTTTGCTTTGAACTCACCTTTTTGAAATGAAGTGCCATGTTTTTATTTTCTAAAGTCAGTGTTTACAGAGTAAACTTGAACCTTTCCAAAAGACCAAGTGGGAATGTTACAGTTACACGTCTGTCTGCACTCCATACCCATATACACTAGGGGAGAGCCTGCACGATTGTAACGTTTTTCACATTTCAATATTTTACTCAGAGATTTTCACCTACATAGGCCTATGTAATATTTTCAGGCAAAGGACTTACACATGGACGCTGTTCCGATGTTACATTTGAAGCCCACATGGGATTAATTGTAACAGCATGATTTACAAATGTAACACAGCTAAAGAACCGCATTAAACACATTTAAACAAATCTTTTTTGTTTAAATCAATTATATTTCATTCAAGCAACTTTACATTGTTTTCATACCAAGGATGTGATAAAGATACTATATCATACTTTAGGAAAATATTAAATATTACAAGATGTACCAGTTTAAGTGTTTGAGTGAATTCCATGGGAAAATACATTGATTACCTAAATAAATAGCAAGTTTGATTAATGCAACATGTTATACATCCCATGTACACTGTAATTGAATGTCAGCTGACTGAACACAATATTGGCCAATATGTCAAATACTTCAATATGATATCATCATGTTAAATTGTGTTTTGGCACCCCTGCTTTGACGTTGCCTACAGAACAGAACTAACATGCAAGTTAAAACGATGTAAACTAATGAAGAACAGATATACTTGCAGACAACCATCTAGATTTTATCTCAGCAACATTAAAGAAAAGATTTGCAGACCAAAGATACTCAAGGTGAACATTTTTACGCATTTTGAGAAATAGTTTTTCTGCAATAACTCGGTCTAGACTGGATAAAAATAATTCTTACTCCCTGGATACGTTCATTACGGCCCTGGTCACATGGCATTGACCAATCAAGAGATAATGTGCTTGTTACAATTATGAAGCATTACAAATGAGGTGGCTCTCCTACAGTAGGCCTACTGTCTACACTTAAAGGATTAGTTCACCCAAAGGAATAAACCTTATTCTATTGTTTACTTACCCTGTGATGTTTATGACCCATGGAGAATATTTGTTTTTAAAACATCCCTTAATGGTAAATCCAGAATCTGCGGAACAGCGCAACTAGCGGCCAATCATAGGAAGTTTTAGTTCCGTATTGGAGTCATTTTAAATCGGTCCTGATAACATTGAATGACAGACAGATAGAACACAGTAGGCCACTATGTGACTCTAGCCATAATTAATAACGCTCCTAAGAGAACTTTTATTTTGAAGAAGTTTTCCCTCTTACGAGGTTAAAACGAACAGTTGCAATTGACTGTCGGTGAGCCTGTTTGATCCCCTTTACTCAGTAACATGAACCAGGGCATTAAACAACCGCTTAAATCGTTAGTTTTGTAATGTTTTCCCATTCAACAGGAACTATTAGTACTGGCAACAGCTGTTGCCAGTACTGTAGTCTTGCGTAGCCAGGGAGCATTTGCAAATCGCGTTAGGCAACAGTCTGGCCACGCGAGACTACACCAGGGGCTTTTCTGAATTTAATGAGACTAAATAAGCGATTTAAACCATTTTCCCAACGCCATGGTGCATGTTTTATGTACCGTGGGATGGAAAACCATAGTCTGTGAGCTCGGAACTACCTTTACTTTTTGGATAAAATGTTGTTACGAGGTCCGGGCCAGCACTCGGGTACCTTTATAGGACCTCATCTCGGAGCACAACAAGTATGCAGCGAAGGGTGAGGTTCTATGGAGCTACGGAAACCCAGGCTTATTTAATCAGACAGTAGAGCTTTAACGTTGTACAAAATAAACACTGTTTATTTCTTATCTTCATCATTATACAACATTATAGTTAAACTGTGTTGAGTAGCTATAAATAACATGACTGCACTAGATTCCATTCCATATAAAGACCATATAAGTGAGAAAATCTATATTGCAGGTTCTATATCTATATTTGTCATGACAAATAGTGTTTTTAACTATTACATTTTATTAATGTGTTATTCACAAACAATCTTAACTCTGATACCAAACCATCAACCATGTCTGCCCAAAGATGCTCAGACTTTAGATGATGCAGTCATAAGATTATTGTTAAAGACTATTATTTTATAGTAGAACACCAACATTGGCAACACGTATCCTGAACTGAGCTAAGGTGACCACTAGGGGGAAGCAAAATTGTAATAATATATTTGGAAAATGACACATGCACAGTAGGCCTATGTCATTATCAGACCTACATGTATCCTTGAACTTACTGTTTATACCCACAATGATTGTATAGAACCTACTGGTTTTGTAGCAATTATAGAAATATTAGACCTTATTATTTATTTATTTTTAACATTTTGGAAAAAATAGCCAGTTTTACATCAAGGTGCCACCTCCTCCTTAGTGCCCCTCATCCATCCATCTCTCTGAGACAGATGTAACTCCAGACAAGGACCCATGTATTACCCTGCTTATTGTAAGTCGCTCTGAGCGTCAGCTAAATGCCTAAACCAGGGGTCAGCAAGCTTTTTTTTTTTACCTCAAGTGCCATGTTTTAATTTATTTGATAGTCAGTGTGCCATATCAAAAATTAAGTTTAATTATGACATACTGATTTTGACTGTCCATGGGCTATACATTACATTTCTTTCTTTCTCTACATTTTCTTTCACATCAGGTTGTAATGATCATTACAGCAGTCCCAACCCACTTAGGCCTATCTCCCAGAATTTAGGAGTTAATCATGTGCAGGATGTAATTTGAATATAGATGTGAGTGGACTTTATTTGACTGACTTAATCTGTTTTTTATGTATTTAATTTAAATAAATACTCTCTCTCTCACACTCCTGCCAGTGTGCCAGTGATCACCCTCCACTGTGCCAATGTTGGCACCATGGCTAAGGTTGCCCAGGGGGCACCCAACAGCCAGTCGCGACTCAGGCACCAAAAGGTCTTGTGGCGGCCCTGTGCCCAGCCCTGGCCTAAACCCTACACTGATTCACATCTTCACCACGGTCAGGCATATTCGCCTTTGACAAATTCGCCAAAATGCATTGGTCCTTTCGCATGGCACTTTCGCCGTGGAGGAGAGTCTTTTCACCAGCCTGTCTGGCCATTTTGCCTACCCTCAGACCGTCCATGTTTGCATGACAGTGGTGTTACCTGTCAAACGGTGACCATGACCACTACATGCTGCTATCCTAAGCACTCCATAGAAATCACATCAATACAGATTAGAGCTATTGGAATCAGGTGCGTCCAAATAACTCAATGATACGTGCAATGGGAGGCACGCAGATCCTCCCACAGCATAAAAAAGACAGACCATATAGTCTAGAACATTTAAAAAGCGCACAGGACTCCAGAACGAAAATAGCTAAAATAGCAGATCAGGTGTTGTGATCCTGGATCTGTTCGACCACCCAATACAGCCATTTCAATGGAATTGAATTTGGAATGGAATTTAAATAACAACCAGTCATTCCAACCAGGATCAATGACAATAATAATAGTCCCCCTCCCTCCCTGTAGTCTAGTGCTTGTCTGCTTTAATAATGTAATAATAGCATATCTTTCTTCCTATTGGCTTCTTCCATATGAATTCACCGTTTGTCAGCCTTCTGATTGGTCCCTGAGACTCCCTGACTGGCCAACCAGAAAAAAACATTCACTTTTCGCTACCGGGGGTGGTTCTTGAATACATCAGATTCTTCTGATGCACCTGAATACATCATCAGTGATTTAACCTGAGGTCGTCAGATGTTTCGGGTCTTTCAACATCAGACATCCTCACTCAGGCGACCCAGCCGTGGTTGATCAAACCGCGGCTTGTGTTCTGGTGGAATTCACTTGTCCCCATGGTTCTCCTCTCCGAATCCAGAGCCATCTCGAAGCTTTCTCAGCTGCTTCGGTGATGTTCTTGATGGCTCTGCTCCTTGCTGTTCCTGTGATGCCCAGGGCACTTAGGGCTTTGTGGAGTGAGTGCCCCACAAATCCTCTACTGCCAACTTCGATGGGCATACACCTTGCCTTCCAGCCCTGTGAACGACAGTCGATGACCAGATGTTCGTATTTGGTCCTCTTCCTTTCATGGGCCTCCCCCAAGCGGTCCTCCCACGGCACTGTCAGCTCCATGATTATGATGTTCCTTGTGCTCTCTGAGACCAGAAGGATATCTGGCCTCAGGGCGGAGCGGACAATGTGCTGGGGGAACCTCAACTGCTTCTCCAGATCTACAGAGAGCTGCCAGTCCTGGGCAGTTGCCAGGATCCCTGCTGGTGGCTTCTTACGACCTGCCTTTGGCGTTGCGCGCTCGGCCACAGCTGCTGATGCCTTTGCTGATGGCTTCTGCAATCGGCTTCAGCACCTGGTTGTGGCGCCAGGTGTAACGGCCCTGGCCGAGTGCTTTTGGGCAGGAGCTCAGGATGTGTTCCAGAGTGCCTCTTCCTGAACACAGTTGGCAGATCCTGGCAGGTTGCCTCGACAGATGAAGAGTCTTTGAGGCTGCTGTCAAAGACTTTGTCCAAGCTCTTCACTGGCTTCTCTGAGACTGATGGTATCATGGACCCTTCGATGTTGAAACGGAACCTGTCCGTGACCTTGCCCTTCTTCACCACTAGAGATCTGGACTTAGCTGGTTTGAATCCCACCCGCGCCCAACGGATGAGTCTTTCCAGCCCTTGGAGGATCCACCTGCATCCTGGCACGGACTCTGTGGTGACTGTCAGGTCATCCATGAAAGCTCTGATTGGAAGTGAGCCTGATTGGGTCCGGGGGCCCCTGCACTCTGGCTCCGCAGACTTCACAATCATGTTCATTGCCAGCGCGAACAAGGTCACGGAGATGGTGCAACCTGTGATTATCCCCACCTCCAACTTACTTATGCCACTCTGATGTTACTTCTGTCGTTGTGTGGCACATGATGCTTGGTCATGGTGGTCTGGACCAATCTGTGGGGGATGGAGCCATATGCATTGGCTAGGTCTAACCACATCACAGTGAGGTCTCCCTTGTACTCCCTGGCTGCCCGGATGAGCTGAGTCACCACTCCAGTGTGTTCTAGACACCCCGGCACTCCTGAGATCCCTCCCCTTTTCACCGACGTGTCTATGTAGTTGTTACTGGAGAGGAAGTCCGCCAGCCGCCTTGCTACTATGCTGAAGAAAATCTTTCCTTCCACGCTCAGCAGTGAGATTATCCTGAACTGGTCACTCTTCTTGGAATCCTTCTCTTTGGGGATCCAGACACCTTCAGCGAATCTCCACTGCAAGCCACCTTCCCTCTCCTCCATATGACCCTAAGCATCTTCCAGAGTCGCATAAGTAGCAATGGACAGTTCTTATAGACCTTGTACGGGACACCACTTGGTCCCGGGGCTGAGCTAGCTCTTGCCTTCTTCACAACCTCCTGGACCTCTTTCAGAAGTGGCTCCCTGGTGTCGAAATCCTTGGTAGGAGGTGGTGGTTCTACAAAGATATCTCACTGGCCCAGATCTTCCTGTCTGCAAGGGTCACTGTAGGTGTTGTGGAGATGCAGGTCTATTTCCTCCTTGGAGCAGTCCAGGTTCCCATCCCGTTTCTGCCCCAGCAGCTGTTTGGTGAAGCCAAAGGGGTTGGCTATGAATGAAGCATGCTTCCTGGATCTTTCTTTCCGGCGCCTTCGGTGCCACTCAGCTCTGCGCAGGGTCATCAGCCTTTTCCTAAAGATGTCCCACAGCCCTGCCAGTGGGGGGCACTGCTCCTCACTGGCTTCCTTGTGCTGCTTTCTGAGGGACTTCAATTCCTGTCGGATTTTGTGGATCTCCGCAGCCCTTTGGTTCATGGCGTAGGGTGTCCGAGCTGGTCTCTTCTCCTCTGCACCAAACCTCTCCTGGGCCAGACTAATGATGATGGTCGTCATTGCCTGGAGCTTTCGATCCACATCTCCCTTTGCAGATGCTTCAAGCACCTTATCGACGTCCTCGTCAAACTGCTCCCAAACTGTCGTCTTACAGGCCAGTGGCCACTTGATTCGAACCTTTGCCAGGGGCTGAATTGGGAGAACAGGTAATGCCACATGGAGGCTCTGGGCTCTGTGGGGTGCTTCCTGGCCAGGCTCCTCCTGCGTCTCATCAGATGTGTTATCTGTGCGCTGTGACATGTTCTCCTCGACTAAACACCTCATCCTGGCCTGATCCCGTAGTCGATTGTCCGTCGCCATTGGTCGGCATCCTTGGATCCGTCAGATTGGGGTGCTCATCCTCCCCCCCTCTCGGGCACCCCTGGGGGTACTTTTCCATGAGTCGATCTGTAGCTTTATGATGGGTTTCCTCCTCTCGGAGGAAGCGGTTTGGGCTGCCGACCCTCCCCGCCCCGGTTGCTGTCTTTCGGTTGCTGGGGTGGAGTTATGCAGTGGGAGAATGTTGCTTCAGTCTTCACCGTGGTGCCGTGATGCGGAGCACGGCCGGCACGCAGTACGGCGCTGCACGGTCATAGCGATTTCAATGATTATAATGAACTAGAAGCTGAGCCGCCCGACCTGGCCAACTCGGAACAATGTAAATAGGGAATGAATGCCCCGCCCTTTAATGCAAACCCCATTATACCTGTTTTCATAGGACCCGTTTTGACCATTTGTCTGCCTGTGTCCATTTATGCCCATATATGGAGATATCTGTATCTGTTTGTCTGTCGGTGTCCATTTTATGTCCATATATGGAGATCACTGCAGTTATAGTTCTGGGTCCATTTTATGCCCATATATGCCCATATATGGAGATATCTGTCTATCTGCGTCCATTTTATGCCCATATATGGAGATCTCTGTATCTGTCTGTCTGTGTCCCTTTTATGCCCGTATATGGAGATCTTTGTGATTCTGCATCCATTGTATGCCCATATATGCCATATATGGAGATATCTGTTTATCTGCGTCCATTTTATGCCCATATATGAGATTTCTGTCGCTTTTTCAAACAGATGGTCAAAACGGGTCCTATGACAACAGGTATAATGGGGTTTGCATTAAAAGGGGAACCGGCACTGTGTCTGCAACACAGTCGGTGGCACAGACAGATACAGAGATCTCCATAATGGGAATAAAGGGACACAGACAAACAGATGGAGGAGGAGACAAACTTAATGCAAACCCCATTATACCTGTTAGGACCCGTTTTGACCATCTGTTTGCCTGTGTCCATTTATGCCCATATATGGAGATATCTGTATCTGTCTGTCTGCGTCCACTTTATGCCCATATATGGAGATCTTTGACCATCTGTTTGCCTGTGTCCATTTATGCCCATATATGGAGATATCTGTATTTGTCTGTCTGCATCCATTTTATGCCCATATATGGAGATCTATGCAGACACAGTGCCAGTTCCGGAAAATCCTGATGTCAGACATCAGAATCCGAACCTTTCGTGCTGGTTCCAGAAAATCGTGTATCGGGTCGGGTCGGGTCGAGGCCGAGCACTGCACTACCTGCTGCGGTGGGGAACGCACGTGCCGAATTTGAAATAGGGAATGAATGCCCCACCCTTTAATGCAAACCCCATGAATGCCCCACCCTTTAATGCAAACCCCAATATACCTGTCATAGGACCCGTTTTGACCATCTGTTTGTCTTTGTCCACTTATGCCCATATATGAAGATCTCTGCACACACAGTACCGGTTGCAGAAAACTCTGATGTCAGACTTTATGCCCATATCTGGAGAACGCGCGTGCCGGTGGGAAGAAGGGTTCTCGAGATACGCGGATTACATACATACATACACATTCACAGAGATTTTGTGTTGACTCATGTGGCGTACGTGATGTCAGAGCCTTTTATGAAGTGATGTCACAATGACTCAGCGCTTGCGCCGATTTCCTCCGGAACAGCCTGATGTCAACAAAGGAGATTCCGAACGTTTCGCGGCGGTTTCGGAAAACCGCGAGTCGGGTCGGGTCGAGGCCCGGCACTGCACTCCGCGCGGCGGCGGGGAATGCGCGTGCCGAATCTGAAGCCGGTGGGACGAACGGTTCTCGAGATACGCGGATTACAAACAAACAGACAGAGATTTGTCGCATTTATAGATAGATAAGCTTCAACAGACTGGTTCACATGAACCAGTCTGATGTAACTAAGAGTTTCGATTGGGTAATATATTTTAAATGGGCAGAATTACAATTAAACATTACAATGTTATGTTGACAGTCAGCCTATAATTCCACAACTTCCTACCCAAGATGCACTGCACTTTCTCTCATCTCTATATCCTCTGCCTGTTTCAGAGGATTAAACTAATTAAAACATGTATTTTCGGGGGGGAAAACACTGTTTTGCAATGTAACTACTGTACTTTTTTCTTCCCTTTTTATTAATATCACGCAGATGTGTTTCTTTTGGTACTTTAAATAGCAATAATGAGGCTATGAAAAATCTTTTTTCCCCATTAATTTCCAATATAAAAACAATCTGCCCTGGTTTTTCTGTCCCACTGGGATTAAACAATATAGCAATAACGAGGCTATGAAAAATATCCCCCCCTTCTGTTCACCACATTCATAGCTTATTTGGATCATTTGATTTCTAAATGATATAATATATTATAATGCAATGTGTCTGTGTGAGGTGATCGATATATTGGCCATATTGCGTAGCCTATAGCCTAGTCACTTCTAATTTTTCTGTTATCATACATGATTTCTCAATAGGGCAGGCTAAAGTAGGCTACAACACATTGATTGATTCTGCTTCAAAATAATCAAAAGAAACTCTTCCCGAAACATGCCAGCACACGCACGCACGCACGCACGCGCGCGCGCTCGAGCTCCGCCCCTCTCGTTCACTTACTTCACACACACACACACACACACACACACACACACACACGGTCTCGTCTCTGCACGGATCATTCAGTTGTAGAAGCTAGCTAGTACAGTAGAAGCTAACACTGTTAGCCTCGTCGCAGGCAGGTTGACTATGGAGAATGAATGGATTATGAGCGCTGCTTTTGGATTACTCTGCGTGCCGTTTGGGTTTCATTGACTGATTGAAGACTTTAATAGAAGTTGGCACAGGAAAAGGTACAGTTTCACAAGGTACATTAAGGGTAGAAGGACATTTGTAAGCTCCTTCATGTATCTTATATAACTATAGGCTTTATAAACTATATAGGCTATTAACATTGATTCCACCACAGAAGTTATGATGAATACCAAACCATTCGCCCTCCCGGCCATTCAGACTTGTTACGGTAGTTATGGAACAGTCGCACGGGTGCTCCCAAATATATTTTTAGGTCGCACAGACTAAATTTCTGTTGCATTTGCGACCAAAACGGTCGCAATTTTGAGCTGCATTTAACCATGCCTGAATGCATGCTTAATACACACTAACATGTGATGTGTGTACACGTGAACAGCATACAACTGCATTATCTAATGAATAATTTTTATTTTTATTTTAAAGGACAACCTCGGGTCATCGGGTCTTCTCAGCCTGTGCTCTTCAGAGAAGGGGAGGATGTCATCCTTCCATGTCACATTGATCCACGAAAACCACCTGTCAACATGGAGAACAGGACAGTGGAGTGGACCAGACCTGACCTGACGCCGCCATTTGTGCACCTTCGCCAAGATGGACGTTATGCATTCAAGGAGACCAACCCGCAGTACAAACAGAGGACATCCCTGTTTAATGAAAAGTTGTCTGATGGTAACATCTCACTGAAGCTGTACGGGGCGAGGCTCTCAGACGAGGGGAAGTACATGTGTTCTGCAATAACCCCGGACGTTCCAACCAGGCGCAGAAGAAGTGAGGTCTGGCTCATTGCTGGTAAGATTTAGTGTTCAAAACATGGATATAGGGGGAACAAAAAGCCTTCATCCCCGATCCCATATAGAGCCATAGTCCTCCAACGGGCCAGGTATCCGTGGGGACACGATGGGTACCCGCGTTTGACGGGTGAAAACAGGCAGAATATATAGGCTACCATAAATTTGCAGGTGCTGGGTTATGGGCTGTGCGCGACTAAACACGGGTGGGTGACATTTTATTGTGAAAATCAGATAACTGTTTCTGCCCAAACAACGTCACAGGAGCGCAGGACAGAACCACGGCATACAGCTCTGTTTCCGCCTAATAGTGGGGGGAAATAAGGGCAAAAAATTGCCAAACCGTTATGCGTTGGATACAAGCACCAAATTTGGTACAGATAGCCCTTGGGTCATCCTAAAACATCCTAGAAGGGGTGCCCAAAAAAATCTTAAACAGGAAGTGAGTTATGGACAAAAATTAAAATGGCTGCCTAAACTGCTGACTGTTGACTCAAAAGACACCAAAATAATCTCCAAAAGACATGAAATTTGGTACACGTGGGTAATCCTAAATCATCCTAGAAGTGCCCAAAGAAATCTTAAACAGAAAGTGAATTAATGACAATATTGAAAATGGCCGCCTACAGTATTGGCGATTTACTCAAAAGACAACTTAAGAATCTCATAAAAGCATACAATTTGGCATACATGTCCCATGGGTTATCCTAAGACATCCTAGAAGAGGTGCCCAAAATAATCTGAAACAGGAAGTGAGTTATTGACTAAATTAAAAAAAATGGCCGCATACAGTGTTGACAGATGAAGCAAAGACACCTAAAGAATCTCATAAAAGTTCAAGTTACTTTTATTGCCACACAACCAGGTTGGTGGTATTTCGTTTCAGCACATAAACTGTTAAAGCTCTGACAAAAACAAGGAACAAGACAAGTACATGTAGACATTTGCACCATTTCCACAACCAACACTAAAAACATGATAAACTGAAAAAGGACAGACAACCATTTAGCTAGTGTGAGGAGGGAGTGGGGTACTGAGGGAGTTTACAGTTCGTATGAATGATAAAAGCATGCAATGTGGTACAAATGTCCCTTGGGTGATCTCGACACATCCTAATGTTTGCCCAAAAAGGGACTTCATAAAAGCCTATATAACTTGGTACACATTGAGTACTGCTTATTATCCTAGAAGGGGTTATTTATTTGTATGGTTAATCGTTTTGAAGCGTTCACCCAAAAATCAAACAGTTTTACTGTGCTTGAAATATACACCTGTGTTCTGTATGACAAGACAAGTGACATTGAAAATGTCAATGATAAGGAGGGACCTGTTATCTCAAAATTGTCTCTCAATGGAAACCATTCCTCCCATATAGGCTGCACTGCTACAACATTCAAATCGAGCAGTTTACCAATCTGGCATTTGGTCCAGAAACCTGCAATCTCTACCATCTCCTGAAAAATATGGATGAGTTGCTGATTCATGGACACCTATGGACGCTCTTGCAAGCTAGAGGCTGCCAAAGATGTAGGGTTCGATCATGTTTTGAAGGCATGGAGGATTGGAGGTGCCATACTTTTGGCTGCTTTGAAGGACAGCATCAGTATTTACTGGAGCCAGTGGAGGGAGCTTAGAAGGGGGGAGATGATGTACACAGAAGGTAGACTGGAAAATACACCAGGTTTATGCAGACTGTGCAGTTGTCAACTGTCTAAACAGCCACATTTCTTCAATATGGTCCCTTCCCAAACAAATAAATAACCCCTTCTGGGATATAATAAGGAACACGTAATGTACAGTACATGCCAAATAATTTCCCTTTACGTTTTCTTTTGTGTCAACTGCTTTAGGTGCATGGTCATAGACAAAAACTCACTTCCTGTTTAAAACGTATTTGGGCACCCCTTGTAGGATCACCCAAGGGACATTTGTACCATATTTTATGCCTTTATGACATTCATTAAGGTGTCTTTGCTTCATATGTCAACACTGTAGGTGGCCATTTTAAATTAGTCAATAACTCACTTCCTGTTTCAGATTATTTTGGAAAACCCTACTAGTATGTGTTAGGATGACACAAGGGACATTTGTGCCCAGTTTTATGCTTTTATGAGATTCTTTAGTTGTCTTGAGTAAATCGCCAATACTATGGGTGGCCATTTTCAATATTGTCATTAATTCACTTCCTGTTTAAGATTTTTTTGGGCACCCCTTCTAGGATATTTTAGGATGACCCAAGGGACATGTGTACCAAATTTGGTGCTTGTATCCAACGCGTAACGGTTCAACCCTTATTTCCCCCTACTATAAACGTCAAGTCACACATAAGAGTGGCTGGAGCGCACACAGTCACAGTGAGCATCAGCCTGCTGCTGGAAGGACATACACAATACACAGACTGACACAACCACAGCACAAACAAGAAGATATGTTGTCAGGGTCAGGCCATACATTTGAAAACATATTTTTATTTAAATCAATATAGTCTTCAGTTCGTGTAGGATTATTTTAATATTAGGCTAACCACAGTTGAATTGCAATGACTTTCTATGGACTGTCTTGCTGTACACCGTTCTCCCTTACCCGAAGCGGGGCCACTGTTTCAATTGTGGGCGTGAATTTGTAGGCGCCTGTGTGTGTCTATACACCTAAGGCTGTGGGTGTGGCTAACTTCAGCTGGGTGCATACGGAAATGCGCACTCAACGCACTGGTGTGCCATGTTAGTGTTCGGAAATCCAGTGCGCTGCGCACCGGGTGTGCTGAGTGCACGCACTGACCATCCCTACTCAGAAGATGGGGTTTGACGGTGTGGTGCATCAGTGCAGTGTTTTGATTGGTTGGTTTTCATCATGTTTTAGGGGAGAAAGAATCATGGCCCTGCATCTTTAACCATTTTTTGGGGAGAGGTAGCTGGAAGTTGACCACGCTTCCTTGCGCTCGCAGGCCCTCGATATGCGCCAATGCACTTGCAATGCATTGTGGGACTTCTAGTATTATGGTGGTGCGTTCAATATATCCGAGGGCTGGTTCTGATAGTAATCAAATATCATCAAGCGGGCCAAAGATAATTCGTTCACGGTCGGCACGATTTGTCCCCCTGGCCTTGAGTTTGACATGGTCAAAATACAAAACCTCCTATCTGAAACATACACTTTGTTGGGAATGAAAAAGAAAAATGCGTGTTCAGCACTAAATCTACTGTTTCTACTATTTCTAGGTAAAAACATCCTATCTGCAGTCGACAACATGCAGATAGGTTTTTACCTAGAAATAGTTAGGCATGTTTTTTGTTAAATAACACTTTTTACAGCACTTAATTATGCTCCTTTTGAGATCAAGACATTCTACAGGTCTTTTACAAGTATTACCATTTACATTTTTTATCAACTCACCCTCTTGGGGGCCTTTTCCACCGGCAGAAGAACCAGTTCCAGAACCAGTGCCGGTTCAACTTTCTTGGAACCTTGGTTCGTTCTTGCGAACCGGCTTGCGTTTCCACCAGATTGAACCATGATTGAACCAGAGGAACCAAGGATGTTGTGGTTCCCGTTCTGAACCAACTTTTACAGTTCAGAACCAACTCCGGTTCTCGGTGGAAAAGCTCACCTCTGGTTCATCCCATAGGCCTTGGTGTGGTAAAAGTTTCACCACCTGACACCAATCATTAGCAATCAGCAGATAGGAGGTTTTGATGTGCAGCATAGCCTGTTGTCCTCATTTCAAGTGAATTTTGGCCATCGATATGTGCTCTATAGCAATTATTACTGTCACAATATAAAGCTATTTACCGTAACACTGTTACTGAATTGAATGAACACTCTATAGGGCATGGCCGTCTCAATTATTTTAAGCCTAGAATCAAGCCATTCAGGATCCTGGTGAATCATTACCATAACACATTTGATTTGAGAAAAATGTTAAAACCACAAATATCTTTTTTCACCATTCATTTTTACCATAGACCTTTCCAAAAAATATTTATATAAATAATTTTAAGCCTAGAATCATGCCATCTAGGTCAGGATCCTGATGAATCTAAACAAAGGGTACTGGGAGCTGACCAGCAGGGATGTAGTGGGGGGTACAAGTCACGTCGCGCCCACGCGCATTGACGCGCGTGCACAAGTGATGCGCGGGCCGGCAGGCTGGCTGCTGGTCCGTGTCATCAAATACCTACTGTACCGCAGACAGAGTGTAGAAGCCAGGCAAGTGCAGAGCAGACTGTCCACCGATTGGTTGTAATATCGCCATGACAACCAACAACCAATACCAACAAGCTGACTGCCCCTTCGGGCTATGGGATAAGACTCACTGACCAATAACCAACTACACAGTCTGTGTTTACTTCTTCAAACTTTAAGCGGTGCGTAGCCTGCAGCAGTTTGTTTGTTTGTTGTGAATTTTTGTTACCTTGGATTACCGAGTATTATTCCAGTCAAACATGCAGACACCACCAGCACTGTCTGTACAACAGCAACGTGGTGCATTCTCATCAGCTACTAAACGTGAGTAAATAAACATGTCTTATTCTTATTGGAGGGCTGGTTAGGTAAGACATAATGCTTATATTAAAACTATTATATTAAGCCTAAAACGGTTCTGTTATGCCGCTGTGCATTAACCGTGTGAAATATCTCTTGTGAAAAGTCTCTAGGAAATATTGATATTACAGGTCGTTCTGACCCAGCAATTGGTTGAAATAGGCTCGCCAGGCAGTGCTGAAATGAGCAGAAGGTAATAGAAGATTTGAGAATGGATTAATGAAATATCAGTTGTGCAGCTATTTTGCATGGTTTAGCTGATGATCTGGTCATCAAATTAATGGTTGAGAATGAGAACCACTGGTCAAGGCTATTTCTGCCGCCGCACAGACCCGTTTTAACCCACCGAAATGCGCGTGCACACCCGCACATCCAAATTTAGCACTACAACACTGCTGACCAGTACAACCATAGTGTGTTACTGTTGTACTGAGAGCTGACCGGTACAACCACAGTGTGTTACTGTTGTACTGGGAGCTGACCGGTACAACCACAGTGTGTTACTGTTGTACAGAGAGCTGACCAGTACAACCACAGTGTGTTACTGTTGTACTGGGAGCTGACCAGTACAACCACAGTGTGTTATTGTTGTACTGGGAGCCGACCAGTACAACCACAGTGTGTTACTCTTGTACTGGGAGCTGACCAGTACAACCACAGTGTGTTACTGTTGTACTGGGAGCTGACCAGTACAACCACAGTGTGTTACTGTTGTACTGGGAGCTGACCAGTACAACCACAGTGTGTTACTCTTGTACTGGGAGCTGACCAGTACAACCACAGTGTGTTACTGTTGTACTGGGAGCTGACCAGTACAACCACAGTGTGTTACTGTTGTACTGGGAGCTGACCAGTACAACCACAGTGTGTTACTGTTGTACTGGGAGCTGACCAGTACAACCTCATGCATAGGCGATTTTAAGGGGTGTCCTAGGGTGCACGTGCACCCCCTGGCCGCCTGGCGGCCATTTTGATTTTTTTTTTTTCTTTTTGTAATGTAACTTTATTTTATAATTATTAAATAAAACAGTGATCGTGATTTGTAAAATGTGCGCAAAAAGAGAGGTGGAGGGGCAAGACAATTGACCAATTCTTTATAAAAAAAGAGCAAACCCAGTGCCACAACCGATAATTCATCATCAGGAAATGTGAACACGGGTTCACTCGACACTGACAGTAATGCTAATGAACGTGAACCAGAGGAGGTGGACGGAGCTTGCAGCAGCAGTGATCCAGCCACCGACATCACTGTGGAAGGCTCGCCGTTGCCGGAGACCGAGGCCCCGGTTCCTCCACAGCAAGCAAGCCCCACTCCAGACTCAACTGTTGTTACCCCAGGCCCAGACCCAGAGGAGCCAAATGAAGCCAACTTTGTTCATGAAAGAGACCCTTGCCATGGCCCGGATAAAGCCAAGCAGTTTTTGGCTTTGGGTCCATATCAGCCAGAAGATGTAGAATGTCCATTAAAGGCCGCTGGCGAAAAACAACGCAAATTCAGAAAGGAGTGGTTTAAAGATTTTGCCTGGCTGGAGTATAGCGTGCGCCATGACCGGGCGTTCTGCTTTCCATGTCGGGCCTTTGGTTCTGAGAACGCCGAGCAAGCTTTCAGGAGGACAGGTACATAAAGACACATCTCTGTTTACACAATGCTGTTGTACTCCCTCCAAGTGCATAGTCTATTATGTTATGAGCGCAGTTTCTCTACTTTGAGACAACTAAAAACGTATTTACGGACAACCATGACTGATAAAAGAGTGTCAGATATAGGCATTTTACAGATTGAGAAAATACACGAAATTAAAGTGCAGAAAATAATTGAAAGGTTTGCAAGTGCCAAAACCCGGAGGCTGCAGTTCATTGTGTAATAAGGATGTGTCTACTATTTGTTTTTGTGAAATGCTTATTTGACACTGTAAATGACTGCTTGATTGCTTGATGAATGATGATTAACTTGATGTTTGGCTTCCTGGCTGTGCTGCCTCTGTCTGCAAAATAAGTAAATAAATCCTATAGATAGACATATGGTGTCTAGAAAAAGAAGCACCTGTTTTACACTTTTTTTTGTTTATATTGTGTTACATTTGGGTACAAAATTAACTGCAGAAATCCGCTAAAACAACATTACAAAACCGCTAATATCCGCAATTTTTTTCGCGCGCACGCGAGCGTCGTGCACGCGCGCTGCGCGCGTGCATGAGGTAATAGAGGTCGTGCACCCCCTGCTGGAAGAGGCTAGAATCGCCTATGACCTCATGTATGCATCGCAGTGAGCTTGTAGTTTGGTTATTTTTCTGAACATTTGCTCAAGTGAAAAAAAAAAAAAATGTATCCGCACTGCTAAATAATTAGTCCCGGTCAGAAGACTGTTGCTGACTGCTTTAAATGTTAAAATTCTTCTCTCCTCAGCTCAACATGTGATTTACATTCCACCACAAGGAGTCGTTCGCTTGCTTCCAGATCCCAGCTCTGTTCCTAAACTCATCACTAGCATCCTGTGGAAACATGGATCCAATAAAGCCGCAGAATGGGATACGGTTCTTGGTCCTGTTGTGGATTACTACGGGACATTTAAAAAACGCACAGAACTGGATAAAGAAACTGGACAGTTGGTCATCAACAATATGACCAAAGCAGACGGTGGAAATTACTCTGTGGAGATCAACGGTCAACCGCTGAGCAAGTCTTTCATTGTTAAACTGATGAGTGAGTATGAACTGTGTCTATGAAGGTCATGTGTCATCACAGGTCTGTCATAATATATGTTTTCTGTCCACAGAAATTGAAATTTTGGTTAATAGAGCGTGTTGGGGTGGGGGATCCAGAAAGAAAATGGGGAAAAAAGAAAGTAACAATGGGAAGATTGTTTTGTACAGTCTGTTACTGATGCTGAAGAGAATCAGTGCTCTGCGCTGTTCTATAAGCTGTAAAAGACCAGAACCTGTCAGGTTAAACTGATCTGGGAACAGCTGCATATGAAAAGAACACGTATTGTGACTCATTGCAGTGTGACTATGAGTTTAACCATAACAGCACACATACATGTCAGCAGTGAATCACATTGTTCAAAATGTGAATCCCTCTAGAACAGTCTGGCCCGTGTGATGATTTTCAGAAAAGAAAAACATAACAGCCTTTAATGATGCCACTAACCTCACCTCTCACTGCTTCTATAGAAAATGAATATAAATCTATCTTCACCATAATAACCCTTACCTGAGGAAGATCACACAGCCAACATGTGTTTTGTTTTTAACTGCAGTCTGGAGACAACATCAGCACTAAGTTATATTCATTGTGTTTGCTCAACAGAGAAAGTCCCAAAGCCAGTGGCCACCAAGGCACCTTGTGATTCTAACTCCACCAGCTGTGAAGTGCACTGTATCTTTCTTGAGGACGACACAGTTGTCACAGAGTCAGGGACAATCACGTATCGCTGGAAGAAAGATGAAGGGGAATGGATGGAGTCTGACTCTGGACCAAACTCTAACCGGCTGATTGTCACCAAGGATAAAGATGGGAAAGTTAAAACATTAACCTGTGAAGTGAAGAACGAGTTCAGCATGGAGTGGAGTGATCCTGAACCCAACCCGCTTTATCCTGAAGGTATGTAGTTTACTACATCATGTGAATACATTGAATCACTGTTACAGTCTTTATCATGAAGGTATGTAGTTTACTACATCATGTGAACACATTGAATCACTGTTACAGTCTTTATCATGAAGGTATGTAGTTTACTACATCATGTGAACACATTGAATCACTGTTACAGTCTTTATCATGAAGGTATGTAGTTTACTACATCATGTGAACACATTGAATCACTGTTACAGTCTTTATCATGAAGGTATGTAGTTTACTACATCATGTGAACACATTGAATCACTGTTACAGTCTTTATCATGAAGGTATGTAGTTTACTACATCATGTGAACACATTGAATCACTGTTACAGTCTTTATCATGAAGGTATGTAGTTTACTACATCATGTGAATACATTGAATCACTGTTACAGTCTTTATCATGAAGGTATGTAGTTTACTACATCATGTTGTGTTACAGTCTGCAGTGTTGACCTTTTGACATATTTAAGCTCCTAACAGAAATCATTAAACCTCTCCTCAGAACCTCCACCTGAACCTACATCCATGGGAGCCATTGTTGGATACGTCACTCTTGGTATCATCGTTACTCTCATCGGTACGGTGCTGTGGAAATGTCGTGGTAAGTTTCTCATCATATTTTAAGTTCCACATAACAGACAACATGCTTACTGAGTTACTGCTCAGCAATGACATGCAATTAACCCATTAAGACCTGAGGCCCATTCTAAAAAATGTCTTCTAAATCTGAAAACCCTATATCAGTTGTGCTCATTTCATGTCAAGGACCCCTGAAATTACATGAATTTGGCTACGGACCCCCATCTCAAAATATGTTGTTCCACTGACCCGTGACAGCGCAATGGAGACACCTGATGGTGGAATCAAACAAGTGGTTCTCAACCTTTTCAGGCTGTGACCCCCAAAATAATCATATTGTAACTGGGGACCCCCCACCCTGACAAGCACTTTGTATAACACAGTTATATTGTGAAAATAGACGATCTACATGCTCACAACGCCTCACGTTTCAAGGCGTTGTGAGCATGTAGATCGGCTATAAAACAATGTTGCACATTAAGTTAGTCATCTGAGGACCCCCCAAAATAATTTGGGGACCCATAGGTTGAGAACCACTGCATTATACAACTGTAGAATTGAAGAAACTTAGAGAATTAATTATTTTTGCACAAACATGTCACACTTAAGAACTCAAAGGCCATCCTAAGAGTGTTCCTCCAATGTGCGTAGATTCAGATCTTACCTAAGAACAGATAAAAAAAACGTCCTAAGTGTGTCTAAGAAGAAATGTCTTTGTAAGAACTGTTGATGAATATGACGTTTTGATGTGGTGTCATAATTAAACTAAATGTTGATATGACACTCTGACTGTCAAGGACATGAAAACATGGAACTTCATTTCAGAAAGGCTGACGACCCCTGATGTACAGTATGTCATGTCATGTTGTCACTGTGTTTGAATTTCATCTCAGATCGTATAAGGAAGATGATTCCATGTTTTCCTCAGCCTGATCCGAGGCATAATGGAGAAGGTGAGTTTGAGAACTTTATTTAAGCAGTTGAACCTCCTACTAATTAATAATAATGATGATGATAAAACAATTCACTTTCATTTCAACCTTCATTTATTTCTCTGAAAACACACTGAGGGCTGAGAGCCTCTTTTACAACAACAACACAAAACACAACAATAATATGAAAAGAAAAAATATACACAAATGATGTAAATTAATAAAATAACATGATTAAGAGAACACATGATTTATCAGCGTCAATAAAAACAATAGTATTTAGATTGACCCAAGTTGATGATTGATCTGATTTTAAAGTGACCTACAGTAGAGGAACAAGAGAACTTATTTAACTGAATCATGTAAGGCAGGAGTCTTCAACAGGGGGTCCGGGACCCCTAGGGGGTCCTCAGAGTTTATACAGGGGGTCCTCCAAATCTTTGAGGACCCTAGTGTCCATATTCTGAGAACTGCGCTGCGAGGCGTTGTGAGCTTGTAGATCAGCTATTTTCAGCAAAGAGGTTTGGTGTCGAGGGGAAAAAGAGCAGACTAAGTACAGAGTGAAAGGCCAAGTTTATTAAGTATTGACGGTTCAAGTGGTTAAATATCTGAAAACACAAATTGACATGAATCCAAAATACACTGATGATTGTGCTGTCAAACAATGAAACTATATGGAATCTATGAACAGGTTGTGGGGGTCCCTGCTTCATCTCTCTCTCAACTAAGGGGTCCTTGGCCTGAAAACATCGAAGACCCCTGCTGTAAGGTGTTCTAGTTATGTCAGGCGTATGTACTGTATGTACAGTATGATGAGTGGTCAAGGCTATGTTGGGTGGAGAGAGAGTCTCTTCACTCTGAGAACAAAGGTTACAATGTAACTGAATGAGGTGTGTGTGCTTACAGAGATATTAGTCATTGTGCTAGTGTCATGACCTGCCTCAAATCATGACAAATATGGGAGACGACACACAGGATAAAAATGCAAAATGTCTTTATTTATAACTAAATCAAACCTAACTTAAACTTAATTGTGCAATATGTTGGCAATAGTCAGTAAGATCAGTAATGTAGTGCATGTGTGGATGTGTGATAATGTAATGTATGTGCAAAGGCAGAACAAAGCAAGAGCTAAACTAAAAAAGAACCAAACACCACCATTGTTCCCTGGGTAGGAGAGAGAGGGAGAATGGCTCTGACCAGCCTGCTTAAATACTCTAGTGAACGAGCCAGGTGCCAGGTGTGCCTGCAGGCTGGTCCCCTCCTCCTACACCTGAACAGAGAACAAGTCCATTAGACATCAATGAGATGGGTCATCACAGCTAGCTAGGAGCGCTACTTGATTAGCTAAATGTGTAGGACCTGTTGCTTCATGCTGCTTCAATGGTAACTCCACTGGACGTGGGTCAAATTGTAACTATATTCATTTATTTGACCCTACCTCCAGAACACAGACTTAGCGAGCTGCAGGCACACTTACAAATTACTCTTTTTCAGCTTGGTTTCCCTCATATGAAAATTGTATGGTGTGTTTATGATCCGTTTTCTCTATCCTAATCATATTGGATATTTTGTTAGATTGATGAGTAGTTTGGTCCAGTCAGATCCATCAACATTCCATGAAGCTCAAAAGTAAACTCTCATTTCTACACTCATCTACTGCAGTGGTTCTCAACCTCCCCAAATTATTTTGGGGGGTCCCCAGATGATTAACTTAATGTGCAACATTGTTTTCTCACTCAACAGTAAACAAACCAACAAAGTTTAAGTGTATAGAGGGTATCTGCACATTTCTAAAGTGACTTTTTATACCTCTAAAATGACATTGGCCAAATTGTCAAATATTAGAGAAATTGTGAAAATACATGCTATGCCTCACGCTGCGAGGCGTTGTGAGCATGTAGATCTGCTATTTTCACAATAGAACCGTGTTCTACAAAATGTAATGCCTCAACTCTTAGTGCTCGTCAGGGTGGGGGGGATTGGGGGGGGGGGGGGGGGGATCCCAGTTAAACTATGATTATTTTGGGGGTTACAGCCTGAAAAGGTTGAGAACCACTGATTTACTGGTAGACTGACGTCTAGTGTTGGTTTAAGTAATGATCTCTCTCTCTCTCTCTCTCTCTCTCTCTCTCTCTCTCTCTCTCTCTCTCTCTCTCTCTCTCTCTCTCTCTCTTCAGGACCATCCAAACTAGAGGAACACGGTAAATGAATATTTACTAATCATTGCTCGTTGTTGTGTTGTGTACTGAGGTGAAAGTATCACTCATAGGATAGTAGGTAATGTTTCATTTTCAACAGGAGGTTCAGGCTAATCAGTCAGTGTGCTCAGTACAAGTATGTTTTTCCCCCAAAACGAACAGTATGTGTGAAATACTCATTTTAATAATTGTGTCTGTTAAAATGTATTTTTCAAGTTAGCCAAAAGCCTATGTGGTATTTGTTGTTGTTTTTAACAGTAGCATATAATCATGCTGTTGCATTAACTGTATTGTAGTCAGGCCTGAATCATTCTGTACTTAACTGCACATTTAATGTAACATATTTAATACATGTTGCTCATTGTTGGACAGAAAGGTGTGTGTGTGTGTGTGTGTGTGTGTGTGTGTGTGTGTGTGTGTGTGTGTGTGTGTGTGTGTGTGTGTGTGTGTGTGTGTGTGTGTGTGTGTGTGTGTGTGTGTGTGTGTGTGTGTGTGTGTGTGTGTGTGTGTGTGTGTGTGTGTGTGTGTGTGTGTGTGAATATTGTAATATAGAATGTGTTCCAGGGGCTGGATTAGGCCTGTGTGCCACCAATTGAAAATTCATTCATAATATAGACTAATTTTATATTACTATATAATGATATAACAATATATAATGATATTTATCAGTGCATACTGGGATGTTCTTTAAATACATTCACAATGTGATTATTTATTGCTCCAACAGCCTATGATGATCTGGTACATTTTAAAGGTGGACGGTGACTGTGTCTGATTATTATGAATGTATTTATCTTGATGATGAGTTCACTCTAGTCCTCTGACTCCTCTTATAAGCACAATAAGCTTAAGCTTCAGCTTACTCCTTTTTTGGTCTGTTTATTATTTATGTTTATGTGAATGAAATTAATGCAAATGCATTGCATTATAACAATGACCAAAATAAAACTACTACTACTACTAAACTACTACTACTACTATAGAGAGCAGGGAGTAATGAATTCAGATCATACCATAAGCTCCAGATATAGACAGTAATGAATTCAGATCATAAGCTCCAGATATAGACAGTAATGAATTCATACCATAAGATCCAGGTATAGACAGTAATGAATTCATATCATAAGCTCCAGATATAGACAGTAATGAATTCAGATCATAAGCTCCAGATATGATAGTAGACTGATGTCTCTCTCTCTCTCTCTCTTTCTCTCTCTCTCTCTCTCTCTCTCGCTCTCTCTCTCTCTCTTTCTCTCTCTCTCTCTCTCTCTCTCTCTCTCTCTCTCTCTCTCTCTCTCTCTCTCCAGGGGATGATGAAGAGACCAAACCAGAGACAAACGGTAAATGAATATTTACTAGTCGTTGCATGTTGTTGTGTTGTGTACTGAGGTGAAAGTATGGTCTAGAATTTAAGACGTATCATTAATGTCAGTCATCACAGCCTCCACAGGAAGGTAATGTTTCATTTATTTCAGGAGGAGGTTCAGGTTAATCAGTCAGTTTGGTCAGTAAAGGGCTTTGCTCACAGGACCGTTGCGTTTCTTTCCTTTTGCTGCATGATTAAAACACATTGGATTTGGTGTGCAAGGCTGTGAGGAATCCACACTGCGGATCTGAAGAGGAGTCATAAAAGGAGTCAATGAGTTTTTACCGCATGCGACAAGACGCACACATCCAACTGGGTTCAATCGGGAAAAAATGCCACAGCCACAGCCACCTGCCACATGGCAAATTCTGAGCCGGTGTGCAAGAGGTCATAGAGAATCATTGTTTTCTTTAAAAAAAAAGAATCGTCTGTTTTTTCTTTGAGAAAATAACATGTCTGTGTGCAAAGCCCTTTAATGTATGTCTTTTCCCCAAAAAGTATTTGTGAAATAATAATAATTAATAATTGTCTGTTCAAAATGTATTGTAAATTGTTTAAGGTAGTTTGTGCGTGTGTGTGTGTTTGATGATATTTTATAGTAACACAATCATGAAAATAATTCAAATGGTCATCCTGTACAAGCAACCTAATAATAATATTTTTTTAAATATTGGAATATAGAATATAGAATGTGTTCCAGGGGCCTCAAGAAATCTCTACAGCGGCCGGATTTGGCCCGTGTGCCACCACTTGAATATCATTCATATAGACTCATTTTATATTTATATAATGATATAACAATATGTAATGCTATTTATCAGTGCATACTGGAATGTTCTTTCACAATGTGATTATTTATTTACAGCCTATGCTGATCTGGTTCCAGTACTATGCACTGATACATAGCATTACATATGTTTATTTATTAACAGCCTATGATGATCTGATACGTTTAAAGGTGGACGCCGACCTGAGTAGTGTCTGATTATTATGAATGTATTTATTATTGATGATGAGTTCACTCTAGTCCTCTGACTCCTCTTATTAGACAGTAATGAATTCAGATCATACCTTAAGCTCCAGATATAGACAGTAATGAATTCAGATCATAAGCTCCAGATATAGACAGTAATGAATTCAGATCATAAGCTCCAGATATAGACAGTAATGAATTCAGATCATAAGCTCCAGATATAGACAGTAATGAATTCAGATCATAAGCTCCAGATATATACAGTAATGAATTCATATCATAAGCTCCAGATATAGACAGTAATGAATTCAGATCATATTTAAGCTCCAGTAAAAGTCCCTCCAGTGCAGATCAATACACATGATTTAACTCCAACATTAAGTGTTCTTCTCTCTGCCTTTTCAGAAATGAAAAAAAATCAAAACAATGCTGCGCACTCAGGTGAGATCTCTGTTTTTTGGATGGACTAATATTCAACTTAAATGTGTGTGTGTGTGTGTGTGTGTGTGTGTGTGTGTGTGTGTGTGTGTGTGTGTGTGTGTGTGTGTGTGTGTGTGTGTGTGTGTGTGTGTGTGTGTGTGTGTGTGTGTGTGTGTGTGTGTGTGTGTGGCATGATATTTTATAGTAACACAATTATTAAAAACATAGTCATCCTGTACAAGCAACCACCTAATAATAATTTTCTACATTTATTTTTAAATTGGAATGTAGAATATAGTGTTCCAGGGGCTGGATTTGACCTGTGTGCCACCACTTGAATATCATTCATATAAACTGATTGTATATACTATATAATGCCATTCATCATTGCATACCTGAATGTTATTTTAATACATTCACAATATGATTAATATGTTTATTTATTGATGCTGATCTGGTATGTTTTAAAGGTGCATCAGTGATGATAATAATAGTATTTATTATTGATGAAAGGTTCACTCTAGTCCTCTGACTCCTCTCATAGGGAGCAGGGAGTAATGAATTCAGATCATACCATAATTTCCAGTAAAAGTCCTTCCAGTGCAGATCAATACACATGATTTAACGCTAACATTAAGTGTTCTTCTCTCTGATGTTTCAGAACTGGAACTATTGAATTCAAATATGATCCCAGCGGTCACAGGTGAGTTCTCTGTTTTATGGATGGATTAATATTCAAGTTCCTCATCAGATTTGCAGTTCCACATACAACATGCTTACAGAGTTACTGCTCAGCAATGACATGCAATTAACCTATTAAGACCTGAGGACCATTCTAAAAGAAATGTCTCTAAATCCCAACAGTTTTCTGAAGAAATGTATGACATCAGTTGTACTCGTTTCATGTCAAGGACCGCTGAAATTATATGAATTTGGCCGCAGACCACCATCTCAAAATATGTTGTTCCACTGACCTGGGACCCCCAGAAGTAATTATTTGAGTTCAAAAACAAAAAAAGTTTTTTTGGGCCTTCCTTCTTCCTAGATTTCTTCTTCCTAGATTTATTCCTAAAGGCCCTCTTACATCTAACAACTTTGAAAAGATTTCTAAAAGACTACCCTCTCACACTATAAGATTTGAAAAAGACTCCCCAAAGACTTTTTTTTATCAGATTTCAGTTGTTAAATGTGAGATGCCTCTAAAGATTTTGTAAAGACTGGTTCAAGATTCCCTTTTATTTACTGAAATAGGCCTTAATAGGCCCTATTATAGCCATGCCCATGTGTTCATATTCCTCTGACTAGCTCCCACTCCACCCTCCTCCCTCAGCCCTATCTCTCTCCTCGCCTCTCCATAGCCGGCACAGATTGATCTTATCAACTTATTGTCAACTTCTTATGTTTGGAATAATGTACTATTATGATACACGGTGAAATAAAGGGCTGCCATAGCCGCACCAACAGCTACTAGTGGCGAGTCGACCAGGCTGGCAGCTCAGCGTCTTGGAGAATGAATGGCTTTTGTTTTGGCTCAAAGCGTTCTGTTTTGGTTGTTACGTCATTGTACTCGACATTCAGTCAGACTCAGCCCCAATTTGTGAAAATATCAAACCAGTTTAATATTCTCGCAACAGAATCTGGGTCTCAAGTCGGGGGAAAATCGAGTCAGACCACTACCTCACATTTAACGATTGAGTAACGATCGAATCACGGGAGCGCGCCTCGATTTTATTACGACTGAGAAATCTTTTCAGAGTTGTTAGGTGTAAGGCTCGCTTAAGTGAATTCCTAATAGAAGTTTAGTCTGTCAGATTCATGAAATGTTCTTGTAAAGGCAGAATTGTTCGTAACTATGTTCTTATCATGATGAATCCCAATCCTCATAACTTGAAGGGGTGTGCCAGTTAATCCTAATTATCATAGGTAGACACCCCACGTATCCCAAATTGGTGACGCCCACCAATCTCCATATAAGGCATGATTGCATGGCCCTGCCTGCAGTCACACCTGTGTGTGATTTCTGCACACAGAAGAAATGAAGCTGAGAGAATGAAGTCAAGAATACCTAAACGGAGGGGCACGGTGGTGCAGTGGTTAGCACTTCGCCTCACAGTTCGAAGGTCCTGGGTTCGATTCCCGCCAGGGGAAGCTGTGGGCGCTGGGGGCGTGTTCCTCCACCCGCGTCATCAGCGCCCACACCCTAGGTGGGGTTGGCGATAGGGCCTTTCTGTGGTGAGTTTGCATGTTCTCCCTGTGTCTCCTTGGGCATAGGCCCTCACACAAAAACATGCAGTAGTCCTGGTTTCTATACTACCTCCCCCTAGCCAGCCGGGTGCTCCCCAATGTCCCCTGGCGCGGCAGGGGGAGAGCGGAAACCAGGACTACAGGTTAGGTAGTCACCGGGTGAGAAAAAATGGGTTGCAAAACCGTGGGATAAAAAACATAAAAAAAAAAAAAAAAGAATACCTAAACTAAAGTGTAAAGATGGTGGAACACCAGACTCCAAACATAAATGGTAAATGGTAAATGGTGCATTTATATAGCGCTTTTATCCAAGGCGCTTTACATAGATTGTGCATAACATTCACCCATTCACGCACACATTCATACACCGGTGGAGGAGGAAACCATGCAAGGCACCAACCTGCTCACCGGGAGCAATAGGCTCTATGCACAGCAGCCATTTTAGAGAGAAGTTGGATGGTCTTCTCACTTCCTTCAGAGGTGTTACCAATAATACTAATGAAACCTCTGTTCCATTCTGCTCAAACAGAGTCAGGGTGCTGATATTGTGCATGTTGGCTCACTGGAAACACTCTGCTACATCAGGGGGTCTCAAAGTGTGGTCCAGGGATCCTTGTGCTTTCTTGGGGGTTTCAAATGACCCCTTAAAAGGTGTTACTCTGAGAGTGTTCAAATGGAACCAAATGCAGGCGTAAAAGGTTTGAGAACCACTGTGCAACATGAAATGGAACAGAGCCTTCATTAGTATCATTGTTAACACCCTTGAAGGAAGTGAGAAGACCATCCAACTTCCCTCCAAAATGGCTGCTGCGCATATAGCCCTGAATACAGGTCATATACATGACCGTCCTGGTGCCGCCTCAACTTGAGGAGTAGTGGGCAATCGAGCCCTTAACGGTTTGAGCTAGGAACGACAGATTTCAAAAATAAAGTGCCTACCTAAGCCAACTTTGATAACAATTTGACGCCGCACAACGTTCATTACACGCCGCTACCGGATTGTTGAATAAAAAGCATTTTTGTCAGAAATTATTTTGCTTAACATAGGACTTCCACCTCTAGTGGACAGTCGCGTCATCGCATCATCTCCGTTCACTACAATGATCAACCGGAGATGACGCGACTGTCCACTAGAGGCGGAAGTCCTATGTTAAGCAAAATAATTTCTGACAAAAATGCTTTTTATTCAACAATCCGGTAGCGGCGTGTAATGAACGTTGGGCGGTGTCAAATTGTTATCAAAGTTGGCTTAGGTAAGCACTTTATTTTTGAAATCTGACGTTCCTAGCTCAAACCGTTAAGGGCTTGATTGCCCACTACTCCTCAAGTTGAGGCGGCACCAGGACGGTCATGTATATGACCGTCCTGTATTCAGGGCTACTGCGCATAGAGCCTATTAGGCGTTCAGAGTCTTGCTCAAGGACTCTTCGACATTACCTCAGGGGGAGCCTGGATTTGAACTGGGAACCCTTCGGGAACCCTTTGTGCTCTAATAACGGTTTCTCTACTCCTGAACTATGCCGCCCCTACGCCCAAACATAGAACAATATCAATACTTCTGTGGCGGTACTAACAAAGTGAACAGCGAATTATTTGTATTTATTTAATGTATTTTATTATTTCTCATTAATCAACATATCACCACTAGACATACATGTACATTTGCTGAAATTATCCATATTATCCATATTTCATGTTCAGGAGTAGTGTTAGTAGTGGATATAAAACATTGTATTACTGAAAGCTAGTGGGTGGGTATAGATAGATAGATAGATAGATAGATAGATAGATAGATAGATAGATACCTTTATTATCCCAGGGGGGGAAATCCGTTGCCCAGAGGCAGCACAGCAGTATAAGCAGTGCTTAATTTGTGCCGGAACAAGCCGGATCTTGTTCCGGTACCTCACTTTTTCTGACCGGCACCTATTTGATTGGATCCGCCACCTATTTGATT
The DNA here is from genome assembly GCF_963921795.1 of Nannobrachium achirus. Classification (NCBI taxonomy): domain Eukaryota; kingdom Metazoa; phylum Chordata; class Actinopteri; order Myctophiformes; family Myctophidae; genus Nannobrachium; species Nannobrachium achirus. The sequence goes on along the minus strand of NC_137824.1, from coordinate 60,146,767 downwards.
TTGAATCAAGGATCCGGGACCTTCCCTGTCAATAAAAAAATATAGATAAACAGTTTTTTTTTATCTATGTTCTCTGTTTTATTTTGTTCTGATGTGACCCTTGTTTGGTTATTTTTTAATATTTGTATGCGTTTTAATACGAAAAACAAAAGAGGGGTTTGACAGACATCAATCACGTGATGACACAGGTTCACGCAACTAGTTGTTTTGTTTCCGCCTCGGCCGCATGCTGCACTGCACACTGCACAGGGAGTTTACCGGCAACAAAATAACACACGCAAGCAAGCGGCTGCTAAAATGTATAAGCGACCAACTAAACTTTTAACGTTCTTCAAACCAGTAGGTCAGCCGGACCCCAAACAGGCCAAAGTTATTTCGCCAGGCGAGTCTGGCGACAGCACGGCAGCAGCGGGGCTCTGTGCTGTAAGCAGCGGCACAGATGATGAGAAGGAGGAGGGGGCAGCCTCGGGCATAACACCCGATGACCAGCTCGGGGAACGAGAAAATGAGGATAAATCAGAGAGGGAGGATGAAGGAGGCGGTGAGGAGGACAGGACGGCAGCGACAGGTGAAGGGGGGCTCCTTACTGCTGGGGAGATTTGGACCCAGGCTCAGTGCAATGCCAAAAAAGGCTTTTAAGCACACGTTGTTAACTTGTTTGCATTTATCTTGTGCAGTGTTATTGATTTAGAGCCATGAGTAAATTAGTTTGTGCTGTGAATGAGTGTGAAAATGTCCCATCGCTGTGTGGGTATGATTAGCGTGAGTCGTGACATTGCTTTTTTTTGTGTGTGTGTGTGTGTGCGTGTGCGTGTGTGCGCGTTGATGGACAGTGAATGGACAGAGAAGTGAGAGAACGTGTCACCCAGTTTAGGCTTGCTTTTTAAAATAAAACGTCCAGTCCTAATTATAGGCTATGTCCCCTCCATTGAAGGGAAACCACATTAAATGAGGACTGGAGGACAGGAGAGCCAGTGAGAGTACTGTGAGACCTTTGTGATGATGACTTGTCTTTATTACAATACAAAAGAAAAACTCATAGAACTGATTGCAACAAAAAGATGTCGTGTCTGAATTTGCAAGCATATGAAGAGGATTCAGTTAGTCATGGACAAAACACACGAGAACAAGAAAAGACTGTAGTGCATACTGGAATGTTCTTTTAATACATTCACATGTGATTATTTATTGCTCCAACAGCCTATGCTGATCTGGTTCCAGTATGCACTGATAAATGTTTATTTGTTAACAGCCTATCATGATCTGATACATTTAAAGGTGGATGGCAACCTGAGTAGTGTCTCATTATTATGAATGTATTTATTATTGATGATGAGTTCACTCTAGTCCTCTGACTCCATGGGAGATGGGAGTAATGAATTCAGATCATACCATAAGCTCCAGATATAGACAGTAATGAATTCAGATCATACCATAAGCTCCAGATATAGACAGTAATGAATTCAGATCATATCATAAGCTCCAGATATAGACAGTAATGCATTCAGATCATATCATAAGCTCCAGATATAGACAGTAATGAATTCAGATCATATCATAAGCTCCAGATATAGACAGTAATGCATTCAGATCATACCATAAGCTCCAGATATAGACAGTAATGCATTCAGATCATACCATAAGCTCCAGATATAGACAGTAATGCATTCAGATCATATCATAAGCTCCAGATATAGACAGTAATGCATTCAGATCATATAAGCTCCAGATATAGAGTAATGAATTCAGATCATATCATACGCTCCAGATATAGAGAGTAATGAATTCAGATCATATCATAAGCTCCAGATATAGACAGTAATGAATTCAGATCATACCATAATCTCCAGATATAGACAGTAATGAATTCAGATCATACCATAATCTCCAGATATAGACAGTAATGAATTCAGATCATACCATAATCTCCAGATATAGAGAGTAATGAATTCAGATCATAAGCTCCAGATATAGACAGTAATGAATTCAGATCATAAGCTCCAGATATAGACAGTAATGAATTCAGATCATATTTAAGCTCCAGTAAAAGACCCTCCAGTGCAGATCAATACACATGATTTAACTCCATCATGAAGTGTTCTTCTCTCTGCTGTTTCAGTAACGGATCCATTGGTGAAACCACCTGATGAGAAGCCAGTGCCCCCAGGTGAGTTCTCTGTTTTATTGATGGACTAATATTCAACTTTACTCTGTATATGATATTACGTGTGTGTGTGTGTGTGTGTGTGTGTGTGTGTGTGTGTGTGTGTGTGTGTGTGTGTGTGTGTGTGTGTGTGTGTGTGTGTGTGTGTGCGTGTGCGTGTGTGTGTGCATGTGCGTGTGTGCACGCTCTCACACACACACACACACACACACACGTGTGAGCGTGCGTGCGTGCGTTAACCTGTGTAGGAGCCTGTGGCTAAATAATAACTACACTGGATCCATTGTCTGTCTGTGTCTAACCTGTCTAACCTTTTCTGTCTGTCTGTCTGTCTGTCTGTCTGTCTGTCTTTCTCTCTCCTTTTAGCTCAAGAGGAAGCCTGATAGCGAGTCACCCGTTACCCCTTATTCTCACCCTATACTCGCCTTGCTCTGTCCCTAAATGATATTCTGAGGATGCTATACCCGCTGCCCATTATGCCCACTCTGTTATTCATGCATGGAGGTGTGGCCGTAGGTGTGTTGTTGCTATTTCCACAACATTTTTATTTTGGCAACACAGATTTAGGAAAGTGTATTTCAGATCCTAAACCCACCCTCTGTGCCCACTTTGTTTGGTAGAGTGCTCGCCTGGGTGGAGTGGGCGCACATTAGGACAACATTCAGTCTCCTTCTGACCTACTGGTAATCATCCATAAATCTCAGTGGTTCTATGTTTCCTATAATCAGTTGACGCGTGAGTGTCATTCCTTGTGTAATTTGTGTTTATAAAAGATAGTCTATTCAAAGAAGACAATGATTTGCTGTGAACGTCAGGCCAATGCCAATCGCTCTGTCAGTTCATTGCGCAGGAAATGAAGACCTGATTAGAGGGTATGTGCATGCACAAAATGAAAGGCATATCCAGTGGCAAAGTGAGGTTAATGTTGTTTACCGTAATGCAATCAGATAGGACTGTTCTGTGTGGATGTTTGGACTGTCAAGGCCAGAAAGCATGTTTTTGCCACTCAGTAGGCGTTCCCGTATAACTTCCTGGTATGATGATGATGTCACGCGCATACCCTCTATTAAATAAACTTCTCTATAATCAGTAGTGTGTAGGAGGTGATAGTTACAACCATCACATATGATTTTATGTAAAGCCAATCAAAGCTCAGATCTTTCATGTTGGGAAATGTCCACTTTGGAGCGCCTCACTGGCGAGCTTGTAGATCTAATGTCCAAAGTTTAAATATTTACAGATTCTTCTTCTCATCGTTTTGTTTGTCTGTATTCTTTCAGTTTAGTCCTAATCCACAGGTTAGACTCCTGCTCTGCTCTCAGAATAGTTCTGTCCCTGTGGATCCTCTACCCAGTGTCCCTGTCAGATGGTCTGCTGTACGCTACTCTACACAGGGTAACCTCCTGTTGGTCCAACCACCTAAACTTAACCTTAACCCTTAATATGCCTAAACCTAATCCTAACCCTAATCTCAGTAAAGATATGCCTAAACCTAACCTTAACTTCAGTAAAACTATGCCTAAACCTAACCTTAACCCTAACCCTAATCTCAGTACAACTATGATTAAACTTAATCTCAGTAAAACTATGCCTTAACCTAACCCTGAACCCTAAATCTGATTTATAAATCCTTAGAGGTCAGATTTAAAAGTTCTCTATAGCCAGCAATGTATGTGTAATGAGTGAGAGCGCAAGGGTAGGAGCGAGTTCATTGTTGTTTTTTTTATTCATTTGTTGCATGAACAACATTAAGTCAGGGTAGCTTAATTTAATTTACACACACATGTTTTATGAAAAGGTAAATACAAAACTGTCAGCAGAGGAATGTGGTGCCACCTGGTGGATTCATGTTTCAACAAATGCTTCTTAAAAATATATAAATATACAAATGAGCCAGTCTTTTGAACGGCTCTTTGAAAGGAAAGCATCCCAGAGATCTGGCTCACTTCAAAGAGCCATAAATCCCATCTCTAGATGTCAATCACTGGGTTCTTTCAAAACTGGGAGGAAAATAAAAATAATCTATCAGGTGGTAAATGTAATTTCCACATCTCCTTTGTACCGTATCGTGTTTGTATTTACTTAATTACATGTATTGTAAACTTTTTTATGATGGTTTTTCTTCTTATTTTTTTAAATATAGTTTCGAGTAGCCAATTCTTTTTAGCCCTCTTTCTCCCCGATTTAGTCGTTGTGCAATTCATTCTTCTCCACACATTTACGTGTTTTGTAACAACTGTTGTGTCGTACCGAGCCTCCACCAGGAGTACGTAGAGCCTTCATCCTCCTCCTCCTGCCCAACATGCTCAGCCTGTAGTATTATTAACCCCCTCCTCCCCAACACAGTGAATTGGGTTTGCAAAGACGCTCCACAAAGCTGGCTGCACCACACAGTGGATTAGAACTTTCTTTAGGCCACAATGGAAACAAATTACCAGGACTTTCTGTTATCCTTTTAGCCTTACATATCGTGTTATCCTTTTAGCCTTACATATCGTGTTATCCTTTTAGCCTTACATATCGTGTTATCCTTTTAGCCTTACATAATCGTGCTAAAGTATTCCATCCATTACCTCACTGTGAGAAGCAGTTGGTTAGAGGGGGAAAGGGGGGGCACCCAGTATAGACCCATGTGGGACCCCAATCAACACAGTATGTAAGATTTAAAGTGTTTAAAATGCATGTTTGCAGACTTAATAAATGAATCTGTGATTGGAGAATAGATCTTAGTTCCAATCAGCCAACAGTGTCCAGACAGCCTTATTATCTGGAAATGAGATCAAATAAGATGTCAAAATGTGACAGTGAGGGTATCAGGATGTCATGAATCTACACTGTATTTAATGTACTTGTGTTTGAACCTGAGTCCTGATTAGAGATGGAGCTTGTTAATTTTTATTGATAATGTAATGAGCATCTTATTGATCCTGCTTATTGAGCCAGGCTTTTATCCAGACCACTATTTTTTTGTTTGTTTGTTTTTTGAAAGACGTGAACAGAAGAACTGGTATATTTTTGTATTGTCCAGTTGTTGTGAATGAGTTTGTGGCAGACCACCATCTATGAAGATGACAATTGACAACAAATATTAATTAAATATCATTAAAACAATCATTCCTTAATGTGAAATAAGTGTTAAATGGCATTATAATATGAATAGTACTGTAATATTTTCTTGATTGTTTAAACATGACATCATGGGCTGCTATGCTCGATAACAAGCTTGATAAGCTCAAAGATTATTGATACGTGATACTCAATAAATGTGTTATGGAGTTTGTATGGAGTTGTTTAAGCTCCAACCCTAGTCCTGATACTCTCTGCACCTTAATACAATGTATAACATGGTTATATTTATACCTTTATGACATGTATAACATGGTTATATTTATACCTTAATGTCATGTACAACATGCTGGTATGTATTATTCTTGTGCCGTAACTAACATCCACTTTATACAATTTACAATGTAAGCATTTAGCAGACTCTTAATCCAGAGAGATTTACAGTAATCAACATAAGATAATACATTAACTTCATAGAAACAGTAATCTAAGCTCATAATGTAGGTAAACCTAGAAGTATCTGATCTATGCTAAAGCATCTCAGTTAAAAACTGCACCAAATACATGTACTGTATGTTTAAATGTGAAGATACATTGTCATTGTTGTTGTTTTTAAGATATCTCTATTTTTATATTACATTTTTATTGTTTTATCTTGCAACATATCTGATGGTGTTTTAAATATACAAATGTTATTTTTTTAAGGATTGTGAATGAATTTTGTATGTTTTTCATTTGTTAACAAGGACCAAAAGTTAAATAATTCATTCATTCATTCCTTGTGTTTATTTCAGTAGGGAGGGTTTATCAAGGTGCTCTGAGTTCCAGCCTGTGAACAGCAGAATGATACGCCTCTGTTTTAACACACATGTTACCTTTACCTTCTTTATATTTTATACTATTGCTCTACCCTGTATCACTGAGTTTAAATAAAACAAATTTTCTATGAGAGAAGTAAGAGTTGAATTCTTCCAGGGACCTGTGGGTTAAACTTCCTCTGTGTGTGTGTGTGTGTGTGTGTGTGTGTGTGTGTGTGTGTGTGTGTGTGTGTGTGTGTGTGTGTGTGTGTGTGTGTGTGTGTGTGTGTGTGTGTGTGTGTGTGTGTGTGTGTGTGTGTGTGTGTGTGTGTGTGTGTGTGTGTGTGTGTCGCGCGCGCGCGCGCGCAGTGTCTATTAATAGAATAAGTGCATGTAGTGTTTGCCTATAGGCCTACAGTAATCCCCATACTCCTAGTTTGACGGTTACACTCAACCTGAGATATTTCTGTTTAGGAGTATTTAAGCCAAGACATATTTTAACACTTTGGTGTTAATAAGTCTTTGAGCAAACTGTCTATCGGACACAGCCAGAATACTGTGGCATTTCAGGCTCAGGCTTCACAGGTTGTGACAAACCTCTCAAGTCGTCACATTCATCTGAACATAATGTAGGACAGTTGTTTAACCTTGATAATATAACACATATACAGTATATAACACATCATAAATATAACACATCATATACAGTATATAACACATCATAAATATAACATCACATAAATATAACACATCATATATATAACACATCATAAATACAACACCATAAATATAACATTCATGGGAACATAATGTAGGGAAGTGTAACACATTACTGCTGGGTAACATTGATAATAGAGGGTATGCGTGTGACATCATCATCATAGACAGAAGTTATGCAGGAACGCCTACTGAGTGGCAAACACAACTTTCTGGTCTTGACAGCCCATACATCCACACAGAAAAGTCCTGTCTGATTGCATTAAACTACGTTAAAACAACAATAAACATTGCCACTGATTGCCTGGAACCCTGAGATGGTTGATGATACTGTGAGCTTTATGGTGATAACTGTGTATTGAACATGTGGTATGGATGTACTGTGAGCTTTATGGTGATAACTGTGTATTGAACATGTGGTATGGATGTACTGTGAGCTTTATGGTGATAACTGTGTATTAAACATGTGGTATGGATGTACTGTGAGCTTTATGGTGATAACTGTGTATTAAACATGTGGTATGGATGTACTGTGAGCTTTATGGTGATAACTGTGTATTAAACATGTGGTATGGATGTACTGTGAGCTTTATGGTGATAACTGTGTATTAAACATGTGGTATGGATGTACTGTGAGCTTTATGGTGATAACTGTGTATTAAACATGTGGTATGGATGTACTGTGAGCTTTATGGTGATAACTGTGTATTGAACATGTGGTATGGATGTACTGTGAGCTTTATGGTGATAACTGTGTATTGAACATGTGGTATGGATGTACTGTGAGCTTTATGGTGATAACTGTGTATTGAACATGTGGTATGGATGTACTGTGAGCTTTATGGTGATAACTGTGTATTGAACATGTGGTATGGATGTACTGTGAGCTTTATGGTGATAACTGTGTATTAAACATGTGGTATGGATGTACTGTGAGCTTTATGGTGATAACTGTGTATTGAACATGTGGTATGGATGTACTGTGAGCTTTATGGTGATAACTGTGTATTAAACATGTGGTATGGATGTACTGTGAGCTTTATGGTGATAACTGTGTATTGAACATGTGGTATGGATGTACTGTGAGCTTTATGGTGATAACTGTGTATTGAACATGTGGTATGGATGTACTGTGAGCTTTATGGTGATAACTGTGTATTAAACATGTGGTATGGATGTACTGTGAGCTTTATGGTGATAACTGTGTATTGAACATGTGGTATGGATGTACTGTGAGCTTTATGGTGATAACTGTGACAGGGCATGAATGGCCAAGGTGGAGTGAAGTGGTTGAAAAGTGGAGTCGTCATCAGACTGAGACGCACAGATCAATGTCATGACCGTTGCTTTGAATCTGAGGATTCTGTTTGTTTCATTTTCTACCCTTTTTTCCAAAAATATCAAAATGCTCTTCCTGTTCTTGTTCTTTGGCTACCATTTGTTTCAGCTTCTGCAGTTGGATCTCATTTACAGTTAACCTCCCTTTTCATTTGACTCCTCCTCCCCCCTTCTTCCTGCCACTGCTGCTTGCTCTAGATCAGTGGTTCTCAACCTGTGGGTCAGGAGTCTCGGGACCCCCAGATGATTAACTTAATGTGCAACATTGTTTTCTCACTCAACAGTAAACAAATTAACATAAAACTCAAGTGTATAGAGGTTATAGTATGTACATTTCTAAAGTAACAATTTAATACCTCTAGTATTCTAAAGTAAATAGCAGATAGTAAATAACAGATCTACACGCGCTGTGAGCTTGTATATCTGCTATTTTTTCAATAGCTAATTAAAGTATAGAATAGTTAAGGCCCCCTCCACCTTGGGCCCTAGTAACTCAGTCTCTTGAGGAAACCACAAACTTCCTATCTGCCTTAAAAACAACTGCTGGTCTGAATTCTACCTTTCAGCAGCTTTGAATGCAACAGAGATTCATTTAATTTAGTTTAGAATTTAAGATTTAGGAAAATCCAATGTGTTGCATGAATCATATATATGAATCATCTCTCCTCCACACGCATACGCTTTCAGTCTCACTTACACTACAGACTGGTTTAACCAGTTTTCACATGCACACTCATGAACTCACATGAACTGTGTCACACACACACACACACACACACACACACACACACACACACACACACACACACACACACACACACACACACACACACACACACACACACACACACACACACACACAGCTATTATCAGGATGACACATTGTACTGTAGCATTTCATCAGTTGGTAGTTGGTACATTGCCAAAGCAACATCCTGGAGGTTAGACTACTTATTCCAGGGCCAGAAGGTCAATTTAATTTATGTTTTTGTTGCTTAGAGAGGGTAACACAGGGTTAAAACATCATCTAGAACATGAACCAGCTCATCAGTCTCCTCTCTTGTTACCAGGACAACAGAAACAGCACAGATAACTGAACTCTTAACGCTTTGTGTACAGATCTGGAAAACAACACTTCAGACCAATTCAGACCACATGCTGAGTGCAGTACAATGTTCCCCAATAGGCGGCCCGCGGGGGGCTACTGTCTGGCCCCCACCAACCCCAGTAATAATGGTGGTATAAGAGCAGCAACAACACTAGTATATCGTCATTGTCGGGTGGAAAACCTGTATCTCAAAATGTGTACGTTCTTTCGCAAAGTAAACCCCTGCTTTATCAAACAAGGCCGTCACACAAAAGTAGTGAAAACAGCAGATCTACAAGCACACAACGCCTCGTGGTGCGAGGCGTTGTGTGCTTGTAGATCGGCTGTTTTCACTAGTTTAAATCATTTTTTAAATGATAAATGCAAAACGAACGGTTTTGGACATACAAGGTTTTCACCCGACAACGATGATATCTGAACTGTCACTGGAGTAGCGGGAACGCCACCGTCGCCCCCTGCAATGTTGTGGCCCTCGGCTTGGTACCCTAGACATAGTTTGGCCCTTGGGGAAAACTAATTGGGGAACCCTGTAGTACACTGTATCAATGCATGTTAGATGAGGTTCAGTAACACTGTATCAATGCATGTTAGATGAGGTTCAGTAACACTGTATCAATGCTTCTAAGATGAGGATCAGTGCAGCCATGCTTTATCTTTTTCTCAGGTTCTTCTTTGACTTCTCTTTTCTTGTAAGGCGAGGCCCACGGCACCAACAGGAAGCCTTGCTACTGTGCACTGAGGAGAGAAAGAACGCCCATCCAAAACACACACAAGAATGTTTTCTTTTTTCTTCACCACGCAGTGACGTCTACATATAGAACAGCATGCAGCATCTCAGAAGGCCAGACAGGAAGTCAACACATGCTGGTGAGCCACTATCACTGCTGGTGTGGGTTGGCAGTCAATGTGTTCTAGGCTATAAGCTACACTATCATTGTACAGTCAATGTGTTCTAGGCTATAAGTTACACTATCATTGTACAGTCAATGTGTTCTAGGCTATAAGTTACACTATCATTGTATAGTCAATGTGTTCTAGGCTATAAGCTACACTATCATTGTACAGTCAATGTGTTCTAGGCTATAAGTTACACTATCATTGTACAGTCAATGTGTTCTAGGCTATAAGCTACACTATCATTGTACAGTCAATGTGTTCTAGGCTATAAGTTACACTATCATTGTATAGTCAATGTGTTCTAGGCTATAAGCTACACTATCATTGTATAGTCAATGTGTTCTAGGCTATATAAGCTACACTATCATTGTATAGTCAATGTGTTCTAGGCTATAAGCTACACTATCATTGTACAGTCAATGTGTTCTAGGCTATAAGCTACACTATCATTGTACAGTCAATGTGTTCTAGGCTATAAGCTACACTATCATTGTATAGTCAATGTGTTCTAGGCTATAAGCTACACTATCATTGTATAGTCAATGTGTTCTAGGCTATAAGCTACACTATCATTGTATAGTCAAAGTGTTCTAGGCTATAAGCTACAGCCTTGCACTTGCAGGCGCAGCCATCATAATCTGCTGGGCTGCCCCAGGCAATTTTCCTAGCGATAAGTTGCATACAAACTATACAAACCTTGGCATTTGGACAGTCCTCATTGCCCATGGGCAAGGTAAGGGATTCTCCCACATCCTAGGCTCCGGGTAGAATCCCAGGCTCCCCAACACCACGTTTATGAGTTGTAGGCAGTGACTGTCTGCAGGGTTCCCACCCATTTTTACCAATTAATTTCCAAAACTTTTCCAAAACCTTTCCAGAATATTTAACCCAATTTCCAGGACTAAATAACAATAATTCAGCTCATTAACAAGTCGCTTACTCCTATGCGCAATGCCCAAAGACAGGTAGTGTATGCCAGTGGTTCTCAACCTTTTCAGGCTGTGACCCCTGAAATAATCATATTTGAACTGGGGACCCCGGCACCCTGACGAGCACTACGAGTTGAGGAATTTTGTATAACACGGTTCTATTGTGAAAATAGCCGATCTACATGCTTGTAGATCGGCTATTTTCACAATTTCTGCCTCTAATATTTGACAATTAGGCCAAAGTTAAATTTGTCATTTCAGAGGTATTAACAAAATCAATAACCAAAGACAATGCATAGCTATTTTTTCCGGGACCTTCCAGGACCCTTAATCAATTCCAAAACGTTTCCAGTACCGGATTTTTTTTTTCTCTAATTTCTAAAACATTTCCAGGAATGTCATGACCGTGGGAACCCTGTGTCAGTGTAGTGGACAGGTTTACCAGGTGGCTGTATGAGACCTGCATGGCTGTGTAATGTAGTTTAGCCTCTCAGACTCCCCACCAGGTCCACTTCCTCGGTCACCCAAACAACATTTCACCTCCTAAAAGAACAACAGGTTATGCATAACCACTTTCTACAGTCAGCATACAGTAATACCTCTAACATATGGGTCATCATCAGCTGCCCTGGGTTTGGGTTAGTCAATAATCTGAGTTTTCAGTTATGTTGAGTGATGGGTTAAAACCATTTTAATATCTATTATATTTAAAACACCAACTTCAGTGTTAAAAGTGTCAAGGTTTTTGAACAAATAACTAATGCATGTGATGAGATGTCTCCACTGCGCCAAGCCATATCTGGCATATGTCCTTCTTGCTACTGGGCCCAAGACACAAAAACATCTGATATCCATGGTTATGTTATAATTGTCCAATCTGTAACTCTATATATCTGTGACATTATGTTTTGTATAGGCAGAAGGCACTATGGGTGAATTGCTGTACTGTACGTTGAACTCTGAACTATTCTTTCAATACAACTAAGAGAACAAACTGACCTGCACTGGTTGTGGTCTCATTTCTTGTGTGGGAGTAATCTTTAATCATTATGGGATGTTCTTTGACTCTGACTGACTGTGGTTTTACTCTTCTGGGAAAGGATAACTTTCTAAAGGAATTAATACATGGGAATTAATCAAAAACCCATCATTGAGTATCTCCTTAAGTAACGCAGCCACATGTAGTTATGTCCACATGTTTATAATTATGTCCACATGTTTACAATTATGTCCACATGTTTACAGTTATGTCCAGATGTTTGCATCAATATGGTGGTGATGTGGACATGGTCCATTCTATGGTGTTACACTGCCATCTACTGACCAAACACATTAATGATCTAAATATTATTCTGCACAAAGTCAGTCAAGGACACTTCAGTTTACAATAATTCCACACTAGTGATATTCATCACAGGTCTGGTGACAGCAAATTGCAACACTAGATTTCTTTTGAATATGTTGAATCTAGGGTTGCAATACCTCCCACTGGCAGCCAATGCATCAAATCATTTTTTTGCTAACTGATTGTATTAAACGACGTCAAACTCGACAACATTGCAGCTGTACGGAAATTACAGATTAAATTAGGCCAATAAAAGATCTAGTGTTGCAATTTGCGTCATAATGAAGAGATTTACTGTATACAATATGCAAAGTTACATTTCACTACTGTTATGTACTTCATGTCCCCATATTAAAGTCATTATGACAATACTTTGTTTCTGTTAAAACAAGTGTTTTATATTGTGACAGTAATCATTGCTATAGAGTGTTCAGTAACAGGGATTTACTCATCCCGAACAGAAAATTTACATTTTCAGGTCAGGCCAATTTCATCCATGAACAGAACTACACGATACAACACGTGAAATTGAAAGTGAGAAGAGAAATGTGTAACTGGAACAATATAAAATACTACTGAAGATGTAGAACTTATGGGATGGAATTGGCAACCTCCCTGACAATGTATTTCCTTCTGTTGGGGAGACAGGGAGACCTCTGGTTACTGAGCAAAACAAATCAATTGTATGACTTTTAAATCATTCAAACTGTCTACATTTTAATGTATTTTTTCTCTCTCCATGAAATTCACATTTGGCCTGGTATGGTTGGCTACATTCATTATTGAACACAAATGTAAACTGGGTTAGGATACTGAAAAGTTGCTCTTTAGACTAGAGCCTACACTTGAAGAAGTATAGCCTACCAGCCTACCTACCCACCAGTCAGTCAGTCAGTCAGTCAGTCAGTCAGTCAGCCAGTCAGCCAGCCAGCCAGCCAGCCAGCCAGCCAGCCAGCCAGTCAGCCAGCCAGCCAGCCAGCCAGCCAGCCAGCCAGCCAGTCAGTCAGTCAGTCAGTCAGTCAGTCAGTCAGTCAGCCAGTCAGTCAGTCAGTCAGTCAGTCAGTCAGTCAGTCAGTCAGTCAGTCAGTCAGTCAGCCAGCCAGCCAGTCAGTCAGTCAGTCAGTCAGTCAGTCAGTCAGTCAGTAGGTTAATGTCTCTCCTGTCCTACTAAAACCATAGAGTTATACGAAGAACTAAAACACCCTGGACTCCATGTCTGCTGCTAGAGGTGGGATTTATGGTTCTGTGAAGTGAGCCGGATCTCTCAGATCCGTTCCTTTCAAAGAGCCGTTCAAAAGACTGGCTCATTTTAGTTACTTTGTAGATTTTGATTACGATTGCAAATCACTTCAAGCCTATAGGCCTATACATGTTGGCCATAGGATACATTTCTGCCATTTGAAAATAGCCGATCTACAAGCTCACAATGTGTCACAACGTGACGCATTGTGAGCTTGTAGATCTGCTATTTTCAAATGATTTTTCTACATTTTATTAATTGGAAAACTTGTGAAATGAGAAATTCTGCATAATGAGTACTTTCTACTATTGGTACTCTAAGTGCATTTTGATACCAATACTTTTGTACTTTTGCTCAAGTACATTTTAATTTCAAACTTCTGCTTGTGGCAGAGTATTTCCACATTGATTGCAGTATTGATATTTTTATTAAATTTCTTTAAAAGAAATTGAGTACTTTTCCTACCACTCTTCATTTACAAAAGGAACGGCTCCCTACTGTGAACCGGATCCCATCGTTCATTTCAAAGAGCCGTTCAAAAGACTCGATTCGTTGGCGAACGTCCCACCGCCTGCATGCCGCTCCATGCTCACTGCGCTGGAAACAAACAAGTAGGTAGGTTAAACACAGCTTTATGTATTTAATAATGTTATGGTGTTAAAACAGCCACATTAAAGCTGTGTTCAACACAGGCTATATTCACAGCCCAGTTCAAAACAAAAGGAGACACGATTCATCTGACTGACAACAAGAGTCTCCCACTTTCATTCTGCTCTTTCAACTTGAGATGATCTGTTCTGACGTCTTTTAACGTTTCTATAGTCTATGGTTTGAAGCGTCCAGTCCAGTAGAAAGTATTGTTTATGTCCATAGTTAGTAGCTGCTGTCTACAGCCAAGAGACAACAGTAGGGTGACTGACCATATTTCCAGCCCCTCAAACCGGGACGTAAAACACTGTTGCGTAAACTGGGCGCAGGGTTGCATACAGGCAGTGAGTGATTGACAAAAAGCCTCAGCGTTGAATTCAGAGCAATGAATTTGTTCCTTTTTTCTGATTGGTTAGATGAGCATGTTTTCATGAAAAGAACATGATAAATGTCTATGCAACCACTGAAAACAGCTACTATTATTTTAATTCTGGCGAAAACCGGGACAATGTTGCAGTGAATGTTGAAAAGCGGGACATATTAGTGTTTTAGAACTATTTGTCGGGACACCGGGACACGTAGCTTGAAAACGGGACTGTCCCGGGTAAAACGGGACGTCTGGTCACCCTAGACAACAGTTCTGCCAACCGGGCTCAGGGGGAAAACTTAACTTCGCATAGCGCGGCTCATCTTGCAAAGCAACGTGGAAGACTGAGGATGGCTGTCTCTGCCAAGTGGCAAACAGGCTGAGCAGTGGAGCTCTGCTCCTGAACATGCAGTGTGGAAAAAGTACTCACATGTTTTACCTGCTAAAGTATTGTTTATGTCCATAGTTTATGATCGTTAGTAGCTGCTACAGCCGAGCTCAGCTAAGCCAAGACACAACAGTTCTGCCAACCGGGCTCAGAGGGAAAACTTAACTTCACATAGCGCTCATCTTGCAGAGAAAGGGGATGAGGATGGCTTTGCTCTGCCAAGTGGCAAAACATGACGGCCATATGACCGTCATGTTTCCACCTCAACCATGCTTCTAGCGAGGTAAACAAAGAGCCCCGGCAGGCTAAACAAACGTTCAGATTTAAAAAATAAAGTGCTTAACCAAGACTAATGTGTGTCAGAATAGATGCCGCTCAACCAGAATTACATGCAACTCCCTTATTGTTTAATAAAAAGCATTTTTCGGTTTTCCCTTGTATTTCCTGTTTTTTCCCATGCGCACCAGCCCCATCTATGGCCACTGAGATGTGGGCGTGGCTTCACAAAAACAGGTCTGAAAATACAGACGACGATCGTCTGTTTCCCCCATTTTATTAAACAATACGGGAGCGCCATGTAATTCTGATTGAGCGGCATCTATTCTGACACAAACAAGCCTTGGGTAAGCACTTTATTTTTAAAATTTGAACGTGTCTTTAGCCTGCCGAGGCTCTTTGTCAACCTCGCTAGAAGCATGTTTGAGGTGGAAGCATGACGGCCGGGCATGTCATATCACCGCCGTCTTGTTTCAGGGCTACGCTTTTATTCTGCTCTGGTTTCTAACACAGTCAAAGTTAACTTGAGATGCGATCTGTTCTTCTGACGTCTTTTAACGTTTCTATAGTCTATGGTTTGAAGCGTCCAGTCCAGTAGAAAGTATTGTTTATGTCCATAGTTAGTAGCTGCTGTCTACAGCCAAGAGACAACAGTTCTGCCAACCGGGCTCAGAGGGAGAATCGCATAGCGCGGCTCATCTTCTTTACAGCAAAGTGCGAGGCTGAAAAGAGATGAGTCTGCTGCTCTGCCAAGTGGCTCAACGGGCTGTGCATTGGTCTGACGAGGGGAGCCTCGGGTTCAAGTCCATATTATAGTCAGTAGCTGCTGTCTACAGCCAAGAGCCAGCACACAACAGTCTGCCAACCTCAGGCTAACCTGGCATAGCCTCATCTAGCAGAGAAAGGGATGATGATGGATTTCTGCTGCCTCTGCCAAGTGGCAACAGGCTGAGCAGTGTAGCTCTGCTCCTGAACACGCAGTGGTGGAAAAGTACTCACGTTTTACCCAGTAAAGTATTGTAGAAGTATTGTTTATGTCCATAGTTAGCCTAGGCTACTACAGCCACGATGCAGAGCACAACAGTCTGGCAACCAGGCTCAGGGGGAAAACCTCGCATAGCCTCATCTTCTATGCCAAAGAGATGAGGATGAGTCAGTCAGTCTGGCTGCTGCTCTGCCAAGTCAGTGGCACAACGGGCTGTGCGTTGGTCTGTCGAGGGGAGCCTCGGATGCAAGTCCCAACTCCACACATCATTTAATTCAGATGAACTGGATCAATTCAATTCTATTCAAAGGAGCTTTATTGGCATGAGAAAACATAACGTTTACATTGTCAAAGCACGTTTCAAATCATAGTAAAAACAGTTGAAATGGGTAAAGTTGGGGAAGGGGATAGCCTAATGCTGCATTCACACTGAGAGAAGCCAAGCTAATGGTTGGCTTGGTAATTCAATGTAATCTCAATGCAAACCAGCTTTTAAAATTTCCATGCTCGAAAAAAATTATTTGTGACACTTGCTTTGGCAATGTAAACGTATGTTTTCTCATGCCAATAAAGCTCCTTTGAATTGAATTGAATTGTAATCCTTCGGGTGGTTGTATTCAATTCTGTAGCCTTCTTTTCTCACATCAGTTCACCCTGCTGTGTTCACACATTGTTGTTTTTCTCCCAGTAGGTATGGGAGTTTTTTGTCTTTGGTCATGTTTTCAAACTCACTTCGGGTGTGTGTAATCTGTGGGAAGTATGTGTCTCTGATGTCTTGGTAGGTGGTTAGAAAGTGTAGCTCTGTTTCTACCACATCTTGTGTGCAGTGGGTGCATATCCTGTCTTCCCTTTGGGAGCAGGGTCTGTCTGTGGCGGCCTTTCTCTATGGCAAGGCTGTGTTCGCTGAGTCTGTACCTAGTCAAGGCTTTCCTGAGTTTTGGGTCGTTTACTGTGCTCAGATATTCTGCCAATGTATATTTTCTTTTTAGTGCTAGATAGCATTCCATTTGCTTTGGTTTTGGGTTCTCTTTCCAGTATGTCAGGTAGCTTTCTTTTTGTTTTCTTATAATCTGGTTTGGTCCAAAGTGTTTTCCGTCTGCTAGTTGTGCTTGTGTTTGTGCCCAGAGTCCCTGGACCAGCTGACTCAGTGGACATCCAGTCCCTGGGCCAGCTGACTCAGTGGGCATCCCTGTAGGTTTTCACTGTGGTTGAGGGCCATGTTATGAAGCGTGTCTGGGTTGCCTTCTTTTAGATGTTTATAACATTGAAGTGCTCTCTTTTTTACTTTGATAATGAGTGGGTATCATCCTAATTCTGCTAGTATTGTTTGTTGTTTTAAGTCGGGTGCAGAGTTCTTGTTACTGACGATTCCCTATGAAAAGTACTGTGCTCTATCCATCTGTGTTTCAGTGCTCTATGAGATACATAATGACCATCTTTAATGTGTGTTTTAATGTTGTCTTGTAGATCTCAGCTGTTCCAGGAGTTCTGGCCTTGTTGGCCTCACAGAGGAAAAACCCTATACTGGTAAGTAGACAATAACTAGCCCTTACCCGTTCAAATCAGCTCTGAAATGATGTGCAGTGTGTGGGTTATGGGGTGTGCACTGTGCACACAGTATATGAGGGATGGAAAGTAACTTTAACTGGTGCTTACATGATAATATGTAGGAGCATCAATGTAAGAAATACCCGTTTCGTTTAATGGCTACAGAGATACTGTGTACCGATCTGCATGATTTTTGGACAACATTTGTAACAGGGCCAGACACCCCCTCCCCGCCTGCGCGCGCGCACACACACACACACACACACACACACACACACACACACACACACACACACACACACACACACACACACACACACACACACACACACACACACAGCTGGTTAAACATGTTGCCTCATGCTAGATGCAGAATAGATAAGCCTCATGCTAGATGCAGAATAGATAGTAGATACACCATAAAAATGCTAATATACAGCATACGATTTGTGAAAGTGCCAAACGGGCTTCACAGTTATGTTAGATGTGTTCATATGCTAATGGTGATGCAATTTCAGATCAATTGCTCCAGCCACTGAGGAGAAACGCTGTGACAGACACTCAGACAGACAGACAGACAGACAGACAGACACTCAGACAGACAGACAGACAGACAGACAGACAGACAGACAGACAGACAGACAGACAGACATTTGGAAAATGATATGTTTGATACTGTATGTGTTTGTGTATAGGCTACTAACACTAAACCCTCACTGGTAAGTAAACAATAATACTGTATGTGTTTGTGTATAGGCTACTAACACTAAACCCTCACTGGTAAGTAGACACTAATACTGTATGTGTTTGTGTATAGGCTACTAACACTAAACCCTCACTGGTAAGTAAACAATAATACTGTATGTGTTTGTGTATAGGCTACTAACACTAAACCCTCACTGGTAAGTAAACAATAATACTGTATGTGTTTGTGTATAGGCTACTAACACTAAACCCTCACTGGTAAGTAGACAATAATACTGTATGTGTTTGTGTATAGGCTACTAACACTAAACCCTCACTGGTAAGTAAACAATAATACTGTATGTGTTTGTGTATAGGCTACTAACACTAAACCCTCACTGGTAAGTAAACAATACTACTGTATGTGTTTGTGTATAGGCTACTAACACTAAACCCTCACTGGTAAGTAAACAATAATACTGTATGTGTTTGTGTATAGGCTACTAACACTAAACCCTCACTGGTAAGTAGACAATAATACTGTATGTGTTTGTGTATAGGCTACTAACACTAAACCCTCACTGGTAAGTAGACACTATATACTGATTCATAAAACACAGGATATGATGTTGTTATCCAAAGTGCCGTGGACTCTGCATGGCAGGGACGTCCTTCTCCCTGAGCCAAACTTGCTCCTGACCGCATACCTTTGAATAGGATTGATGATAATACTCGAAGCACCACTGTGGGGTGTTCAGATGAGTGATGGCATCCTTTGGGTCGTCAGGTGGGCGCCCTCCTTCTTGGGTGTTTCGCTGACAGGCCCACGACACCTCCAGAGGGTTCAGCAGCCAATCCCAGCGTCCTGGGTTCACTCCCTAGATGTCATCAACTCATCTGAAGGCCCACGTGGAGTCCTTTCTCTTCATCCACACCCACTGGCTCCCCTTTTCAGCAGCCCTGGAGAGGTCCTTGACTGCCTGCCGGTGGGCCTTCCCTCGCACTCCCATCTCTCTGAGTAGCCTAGTTGTTGAGGTGGCTACAAACCCTCTGCAACCTACTTCCACTGGGCAGACCTTCACTTTCCAGCCTTGTTGTTGAGCATCTGCTGCGAGTTCGGCGTATCTCAGCTTCTTCCGCTCGTAGGCCTCCTCCACTGCACCCTCCCAGGGTACAGTGAGCTCGATGATGTAGACAAGCTTGAGTGAGGCTGACCACAAAACAAGGTCTGGTCGCAGGTTGGTAGATGCGATCTCAGCTGGGAAGCAGAGTTTCGTGTCCAGGTCTGCCAGCATCTTCCAGTCCCGTGCTCTGCCCAGCTGCCCCGTGTCTGGTCTTGTGGTGGTGAGGCTAGCTCGACCCTTGCCCTCCCGAACAAATGGTGTTGGCTTCCAACGGGATGACGGGGGAGGAAGGGAGTTCACGCTTGTCCGGTGACTTTCCAGCACTGCTGCAAGACACTTTAGCACCTGGTTGTGCTGCCAGGTGTAGCGGCCTTGGGTGAGGCTGGTCTTGCATCCCACTAAGATGTGCTTCAGTGTTGCTGGACTTGGACATAGAGGGCACGTGGGTAAGTAGACACTATATACTGTACACTAACTCAATTATAAACCCTCACTGGTAAGTAGACACTATATACTGTACACTAACTAAATGATAAACCTACACTGGTAAGTAGACACTATATACTGTACACTAACTAAATGATAAACCTACACTGGTAAGTAGACAGTAACTAGTCCTGTGCACACTCACAGTATATGAGGGAATGAATGTAGGAGACTCAGAAGTAATGTTGGAGAACCCAGACCGGTGCCCATTGGGCAGAACAGTCAATTCAATTTGCAATTCAATGGAGCTTTATTGGCATGAGAAAACATACATTTACATTGCCAAAGCAAGTATCACAAATACAATAAAAATCACACCCAATGTGAAGTGAGCGGTGGTCGTGCTTGCATAACGTCTTCAGACTAGGATTTGAGTCTAGGATGTACAGGGTATGCTACACACACACACACACACACACACACACACACACACACACACACACACACACACACACACACACACACACACACACACACACACACGTTTTGCTATGGCAAAATGCTGAGGAAAAAGGCTACAGACACACGATGATGACATCACTAGACAAACATGATGCTCTGTGTAGAGCCCTACACAGAGCTGTGTTCCTGGCAGGGTAAGAGACACTGGTGTTGTACAGATATGACGACCAACTAAATGCACACAATGCACCTGGAGTGTTTAATCTGGTGTTTTGGCATTCTGCTTTGCAGTTTCTCTCAACTTGACTACAATGTTAACAATGTTATTTATATAGCATATTGTTTAGACAGATGCTAGGTCCTTGTTTACCTGATCCTTTAGTTTTAAAAGTAGGTTCTTGGTTTATCTATGATCCTAGTTAATTGAGACACTACGCTGTCTCTCTGCATTCTATGATCCTATAGTTTACTGAGACACTACGCTGTCTCTCTGCATTCTATGATCCTATAGTTTACTGAGACGCTACGCTGTCTTTCTGCTTTCTATGATCCTATAGTTTACTGAGACGCTACGCTGTCTCTCTGCGTTCTATGATCCTATAGTTTACCGAGACGCTACGCTGTCTCTCTGCGTTCCTACTATAGTTTACTGAGACGCTACGCTGTCTCTCTGCATTCTATGATCCTATAGTTTACTGAGACGCTACACTGTCTCTCTGCATTCTATGATCCTATAGTTGATCCTATAGTTTACTGAGACACTACGCTGTCTCTCTGCATTCTATGATCCTATAGTTTACTGAGACGCTACGCTGTCTCTCTGCATTCTATGATCCTATAGTTTACTGAGACGCTACGCTGTCTCTCTGCATTCTATGATCCTATAGTTTACTGAGACGCTACACTGTCTCTCTGCATTCTATGATCCTATAGTTGATCCTATAGTTTACTGAGACACTACGCTGTCTCTCTGCATTCTATGATCCTATAGTTTACTGAGACGCTACGCTGTCTCTCTGCATTCTATGATCCTATAGTTTACTGAGACGCTACACTGTCTCTCTGCATTCTATGATCATATAGTTTACTGAGGCACTGCACTCTCTCTGCATTCTATGATCCTATAGTTTACTGAGACGCTACGCTGTCTCTCTGCATTCTATGATCCTATAGTTTACTGAGACGCTACGCTGTCTCTCTGCATTCTATGATCCTATAGTTTACTGAGACGCTATGCTGTCTCTGCATTCTATGATCATATAGTTTACTGAGGCACTGCACTCTCTCTGCATTCTATGATCCTATAGTTTACTGAGACGCTACGCTGTCTCTCTGCGTTCTATGATCCTATAGTTTACTGAGACGCTACGCTGTCTCTCTGCGTTCTATGATCCTATAGTTTACTGAGACGCTATGCTGTCTCTGCATTCTATGATCATATAGTTTACTGAGGCACTGCACTCTCTCTGCATTCTATGATCCTATAGTTTACTGAGACGCTACGCTGTCTCTCTGCGTTCTATGATCCTATAGTTTACTGAGACGCTACGCTGTCTCTCTGCATTCTATGATCCTATAGTTTACTCAGTATGATCCTATAGTTTAGTCAGTGTGTTTGTTGTGTTTAGTGTTCATGGAACTGCTGAAATATCCTGCTTCTTGGCCAGTTCATAAAATATGTATTTTTACTGATGAAATAAAGGTTATATATTTGAGATTCGCCGATCTACAAGCTCACAATGTGATGCGTTCTGAGCTTCATACGTGTACATTTATGTACATGTATTAATGTTGTATCAACATGAACAACAACTACTCTGAAACATTGTAATGTGTTCTGATCTTCATATGTGTACATTTATGTACATGTATTAATGTTGTATCAACATGAACAACAACTACTCTGAAACATTGTATTAATGTTGTATCAACATGAACAACAACTACTCTGAAACATTGTATTAATGTTGTATCAACATGAACAACAACTACTCTGAAACATTGTATTAATGTTGTATCAACATGAACAACAACTACTCTGAAACATTGTATTAATGTTGTATCAACATGAACAACAACTACTCTGAAACATTGTATTAATGTTGTATCAACATGAACAACAACTACTCTGAAACATTGTATTAATGTTGTATCAACATGAACAACAACTACTCTGAAACATGTATTAATGTTGTATCAACATGAACAACAACTACTCTGAAACATTGTGAACTGAAGATGATATGAAGAGAAAACTGCTCCAGTCTGGAGACAGTAACTCCTTGAAGGCTGCAGTTGCTCGATATAACCAGCAGGTGTCATCAGAAAACCATTTCATTGACTATTGATGGAAGACTTCATTAGAAGTTTGCATAGGGAAAAGGTACAGTTTGATGACAGTACAGTTCATTGGTACAAGGTCAACTAAAAGGATAAACATCACAAGAAATATGAAAACATAGGTTTTGTTTTCTTTTACCAGTTTGGAGTAGCAGCCTCCTGTAAGTGACTTTTCAGAGCGGTTTTAAAGGAGGGAAGCAATTTACACTCTTTTAAGGCCTTCAGTAGGGCGTTCCACATTTTATGCGGCATAGTAGGAGACCACATTTAAACCTTTGTTTGAGCCAAACAAAGGGTTTGTGTGTGTGTGTGTGTGTGTGTGTGTGTGTGTGTGTGTGTGTGTGTGTGTGTGTGTGTGTGTGTGTGTGTGTGTGTGTGTGTGTGTGTGTGTGTGTGTGTGTGTGTGTGTGTGTGTGCGCGTGTGTGTGTGTCACTAATCATTGGACTCCCAACCCACACCTGGTGGCAATTTTTACGCCAACTGCGGACATTTTTTTCTTTTGCTGACCAAGTATAGTTTTAGACCGCGACGGAGGCGCGCCGTCTCAGGTGAACTTGAGCCACGTGAGGCCCTGCAGAGCGAGCTAAAGCGAGCGAGTCTCCGGGCAGAGTGTTGCAAAGTTCACTTGAGCCGACTCACTGGTCTTGATGCAGATTCTCACCGTTTTCTATTTCCTGTTGTTTTCACACTCTCAGACTGCATCCTGTCTCTGTAGAAAAGGACGTGGACCGTTTGTGGTCACACAAGAGCTCATACAACTGATCTATAGGCTCATAAAACTGATCTATAGGCTCATACAACTGATCTATAGGCTCATACAACTGATCTATAGGCTCATACAACTGAACTATAGGCTCATACAACTGATCTATAGGCTCATACAACTGATCTATAGGCTCATACGAGAGCATAGATTGCTGAGAATAATACATTACGTATGTTCTGTAAGAACTTCCAGACATGAAACAGTTAACATGGTGAGTTCTGCAGAAACAGGTTTTTTTTTTCACACACATTAAAACCACATCATCCAGACTACCCACAATGCAACACTACGTAGAGAGCAGTCTCCTGCCTGGCAGTCAGAGCTTGTTGTCATGAAACGGATGAAAGTCTGTGGTCAACATTAGTTTCAATACTGAGAACAATGGAGGGGGGAGGGGGGGGGGGGGGGGCTAACAGTGCCAGTTAAGGACAGGATGTTTACTCTAACACACACACGTGTGTATACACACACACACACACACACACACACACACACACACACACACACACACACACACACACACACACACACACACACACAGCAGATGTTATGAACAGGAATCATGTTACAGCTTGAGTTTCAAGCAGGCTGTTCACCTGGAACTCACCTGTGGTGAGGTCACAGAATGGAATGCACATAACTTATGAACACATAGAACACACAGCACCACAATACTATTTGAAAAGGTCTCTAAATGCATTCAGGGGACGACAAACATTTGGCACAAATAGATCTATAAGCTCACAATGACAGCACATCACATTGTGACAGTGTGAGCTTGTGAATCTGCTGTGTAAAGACGTGGTGTTGACGGATAAAAGGAGGGGTCCTGGTATAGAGCCCTGAGTGACACCACAACATAAGGATTCAGTTGTTTAACTCAGTGGTCCTCAACCTTTTCAGGCCGCGACCCCCAAAATAATCATATTTTAACTGGGGACCCCTCCACACTACGAGTACTAAGAGTTGAGGCATTACATTTTGTATAACACGGTTCTATTGTGAAAAAAAAAAAAAAAAAATCACCATTTCTGCCTCTAATATTTGACAATTTAGCCAATGTTTAATTTGTCATTTTAAGAGGTATTAAAAAGTCCTTAAATTGTCACTTTAGAAATGTGCAGTTACCCTCTATACACTTAAATGTCATGTTGGTTAGTTTACTGTTGAGTGATAAAACAATGTTGCACTTTAAGTTAATCATCTGGGGACCCTCCAAAATAAGTTGGGGACCCCTCTGGGGGTCCCGACCCACAGGTTGAGAACCACTGGTTTAACTCAGTCCTTTAATCCTGCTTCCTTCAACACTGAACTACATGTCATTTACCTTGGATCTGTTGTGAGTGAATAACTAGAAGCTCCTCCCCCATAGAACTGGAGGATTGATTGTTGGGGTCATGTGATCAGTGACATCACAAGCTTCCTGATTCACTAGAATGATGACTCTCACTTCCAGCTGAAACACTGGCAGGTTGTATATCAGGTTTCACAACACATAGTAGGCTTGATAATAACACAGTTTTTACCAAACCTTTCAGTTCCAGACCCAAAAGAGAGTTTAACCAGGACACAACCAGCGAAAAGAGCAGATCTACAAGCTCACAGCGTGTCGATTCACACCGCATTGCGCCGTCAAACATTTTTCCAGAATCATTTTTGGGAAAATAATCTTTGTGATTACAATAGGGCTTGGCACTACTGTGAAGTGCTCGGGCCCTA
Organism: Nannobrachium achirus; assembly: GCF_963921795.1. Lineage (NCBI taxonomy): Eukaryota > Metazoa > Chordata > Actinopteri > Myctophiformes > Myctophidae > Nannobrachium > Nannobrachium achirus. Next base: position 60,121,432 of record NC_137824.1, on the reverse strand, counting down.
TAATGTCATGTGCAATGGAGTCTTTTTTAAATAGTAGAGGTTGTGTATCATATTGTTATCATGTGTTCTCTGTGCTAACTGCACTCAGGGTAGATTTCATACCTTTTTTTCTTTTCTTTTCGCCTCAGTGGAAACAATGCATGATGCAATCTCAACCACACACACACACACACACACACACACACACACACACACACACACACACACACACACACACACACACACACACACACACACACACACACAGTCACACACACACACAAACACACACACACACACACACACACACACACACACACACACACACACACACACACACACACACACACACACACACACACACACACTGTGTAGGCGGGCAGGCAGGACATGTTTCTTATCAAACCTCTGACTGTGAGCAATATCGAAACTAGAGCTACCGGTAAGAACAGGATGTATGTGTGTGTGTGTGTGTGTGTGTGTGTGTGTGTGTGTGTGTGTGTGTGTGTGTGTGTGTGTGTGTGTGTGTGTGTGTGTGTGTGTGTGTGGGGGGGTGGGTGGGGGGGGGGGGGGGGCACATACCTCACCTGCCCCTGCAGTTCATTGGAGTGATGTGTAATTCAATTCAACACAGCTTTATTGTCAGGCTTACCCTCCTGAATCTCCTGCAGTGATCCTGAATTATCATTTCTCCTGAATTTCTCCTGGATTTGGTATCAAACTCCCAAAATTAACCAGAACACAGGAAATTACATCTACTATGTGGCACCTGGACAACCATCAAAACCATCTGGGCACTAGGGACATGTGGGCACATGGCTGAGTGGGCACCAGGGACATGTGGGCGCATGGAGAAGTGGGCACTAGGGACATGTGGGTACATGGAGAAGTGGGCACTAGGGATATGTGGGTACATGGAGAAGTGGGCACTAGGGACATGTGGGTACATGGAGAAGTGGGCACTAGGGACATGTGGGTACATGGAGAAGTGGGCACTAGAGACATGTGGGCACTTGGAGAAGTGGGCACTAGGGACATGTGGGCACATGGAGAAGTGGGCACTAGGGACATGTGGGCACATGGAGAAGTGGGCACTTAGGGGTGGAAACATCTGGGCACTAGAGACATGTGGGCACATGGAGAAGTGGGCACCAGGGACATGTGGGCACATGGAGAAGTGGGCACTTAGGGGTGGAAACATCTGGGCACATGGACGAGTGGGCACCTGACACACACACCATGCATGTCTTTCACTTGTTGGAATGGTGTGTGTGTGTGTGTGTGTGTGTGTGTGTGTGTGTGTGTGTGTGTGTGTGTGTGTGTGTGTGTGTGTGTGTGTGTGTGTGTGTGTGTGTGTGTGTGTTGTCTCCCTGCTCTTCTATTGAGACAATTAGATCAGGGTCAAAGGTCATGTCTCACCTAGACTCAGGATCTTGATGTTGAAGATTAATTTCTCCCCTGAGCCAGCAGGCAGGCTGTATTATATTTACTTAGTTTAATGATCTTACTACTATTGGAGAGGCCATAGGATAGGCTTCCTCCCCACCGTGAATGGACTCACACCATGTAATCTAACATATTGCATCTTTATCTATTATACCTTTTCAGCCCTATAGCAAATGGTCACATTTTAGCAGTACATTTAATTCAAATTGTCTTTTTCTGCAACTTTTTCTGTAACCCCAAAACCCTGCTTAGCAGTCCAAACTTCTAGTTATTATTATTTGTACACCACATTGCTTATTTGATTAATGGAAAAAGAAAGCAATCAATAGTTGCATCTCTAAGTCTTGTCAACAAGGGTTTTGTATGTGCGCATGCATGCATGTGTGTCTGAGTGTCTTACCAAGCAGGAAATGGGCGTTTAGCCACACCGAGCTGAGGGGTCTTCAGTCTGTCAGTCAGTCCGTCTGTCAGTCTGCCTGTTTCATGCAGTTCTCCACGATGACATCTGCACCAACCTACCTAGTATCATGTGAGTATATTAAATTCAATCTTACTTTATTTGATTTGATAATCAGTTTATTAAATGAGACAGAGATCAGTAATTCGTTATCAAACACGTTAATTATTATTCAAATAATTTGTTCTCTGTGGATGGACTGAATGCTGCTCTAAATCAGTCAGTAGGAGGTCAGTCACTCAGTCAGTCAGTAAATGCTTTTCCACTACAAACCACCCACCAACAGGGGGTGGTGACGTGCGGACTGAAGTCTAACACACACCAATCTCACAGTTAGGAATGTTGCATTCTCTCTCTCTCTCTCTCTCTCTCTCTCTCTCTCTCATATATGTGGTTTGCCTGCATGCACGGGTCACTAATGCACCGGGTGCATTTGATGTGTGTCTTATCTTCCGACGGGTATGGCTAAGCGCATACATCCCCATACTTCTATTCACCTAATTTAGCTGTTAAATTATTTGTATCCATCAAAAAATATACACTCCTCCATGGGTTGCTCCTTACATTATGATGCTCCCACATATTCTCACACACGCACCAGTTACAGTTAATTTCTCCATAACCCACACTCTGCACATATATTGGAGCACATATCTTCAAACGGGTAAGGTCTAGTAGGTATGATTTGGCATCTCTCTCTAGTAACTCCCGGGATTCGAACCCGGGTCTCCCACAGTTTACAGTTTGGGCATTTAGCAGACGCTTTTAATCCAAAGCGACTTACAATAATCAGGTAATACATCAGTAAAATAAGCAAGATAATATGTCAGTACATTAACAACTCCCATGTGAAAGTCCATATCTTAACCATTGATCCAAAGGGATATCCCTATGGACTGAGGGAGATGTCAGAGTGTTGAGGCCATCAGGCTGAGGCAGTGAGTCACTCTGATACATACTGTATATACAGTAGAATATGATTTTATATTTCCCCATGGAGGCTGTTATGGAAGTTATGAATGAAAGGTTTTGACATCATGTTGGGTTCATCAGGGTTCACACGGTCATTTAGAAAAGCACTTTTCCAGTCCTGGAAAAGGGTTGGAATTTATCAAGTGTTCTGGAAAATATACATTGAACATGAAACATGAAATATGTTACATAATAAAGTAGTTTTGCACTAAACTGACTCTGTGATCACGATCAGCCAGTACTGTGTCCGTGTGTGAGTGAACATGAACGAGTAAATGTCTGTTTACATTGTTCGCTTCAAGTAAAAAACAATATATATTATGGTGGAATACCATAATAAGTCTTGTGCTCTACAGCTGCTATGCTGTAGGATCGGTAGTGGTTTTGAAAAATTGTGTCATGAAACTGTCAGTTGTTTAGACTCAAAGTCCTAGGCCTAGCTGGCAGGTAGCTGCACAGCGATACCGCGGCTACACCACAACTACACCACAATGCTCTGGGAAAAGGTCTAGGCCTATACGAGGACACATTGAAGGATGTTCTGGTTGACCAGGTCACTGAATGACCAGGTCATTTAATGTTGCTTCCTATATCACACTTTACCTGAAACCTTTTGCCAGTTTTTATTTTATTTTATAATTTTCTTGGTTGCTCTAATGTCATTATCATCAGTAATCTTTTCATGGATAATCATTAATAATTGACATTATCATCAGTAATCTTTTCATGGATAATCAGGTATTTCAATCAGCTTCTAGATTTATTTTTATACATTGCAATCATGTTATTTGTCAGTTTTATATCTTTATGCAGACGCTCTTAATCCAGCTTGAATTCTTCTGGCACTTTTCTTTTTATATTCTGTGTAGGCCTACTGTGTTTTTTATATGATCCTTATGCAGTGACGGCTCCAGAAAATTATGACTGGGGGGGCTATGGGGGAGCCGACTTTTTTAGAGCAGGGGCGAATGAATTTTGGCAACAAATAATAATGAATAACACTAATACAACAAACGAGATTCAATGATCCTAATTTAAGGGGCCACATAAAGAAAATACACGTTACAAATTGTTTATTGTTAATAATAGGGTTGTCAGTCGATTAAAAAATGTGATCCCATTAATCGCATGATTGTCCATAGTTAATCGCACGATTAATCGCAATTAATCGCATATTTTGTATTTGTTCTAAATCTACCTTAAACAGATATTAATACTCATATCAACATGGGAGTAGACAAATAGCATACTTGCTTTATGCAAATACAGCATATTTATTATTATTTGGAATAATAACAAATACTGTCCATAATACGCCTAACAAACATACAACAACTTGAGAAAATATCTGCTTCCATTAGGACAGATTAATAGTGAAAGGACCACCGCTCATCGAGGTGCTGCATGCCTGAAGGTCTATGACCAAAAGCTTGCACTTTAATAACTGAAAATAAAGAACATGATTTTGCTCACTTTTGAGTGTGCGGAGGCTTCCTTGAATCTTTCATTAGGACAGATTTAAAATAAACTTGGCATTCAATCACTAAACCTCAGCATCCCTATTCTAAGGGGATATTCACCAAAAGTAGCAGATTTAAAAGCTCATTACAAGATGCTACAAGAGCTTGTAGATTGGCTATTTTTGGTGAAGAGAATTGGTTTATAAATATAACTCAAGTACAGTGCAACTCAGGGGTGTTTTATAAAGCAAGCATGAGGCATTAGAGGGTCTGAATTGGTTTAACTGAAGTAATATTGATACATTCTAAATATTATCAAAGTATTCTGAGGCACCCTGGACTGGTGTTATTGGGCACCCTAGTTCACTATGAGAAACCCAGCTGTTATGATGTAGAGTGTACTAGAGACACTGATGGCTCGTTGAAGATGTGTGGCACACAAGCCATAGTCACAAGCCGATTTCAGCCGGATTTGGGCCATAACAGGGCCCAAACCTGTTTGCCACTGAGGCAGCCAACTGGTGACACTCTTAACTGATAACCACTGTATGTGGGTTCTCTGGCTGTTGTTGCAAGCATTTGGTGGTCACTGTTAGCATGTTGGTGCGGGTCTGGGGAGGCAGAGCACTGTATAATAAAGGACGTCGTAGGCTACTATGTGCTCGTGTACAATTTGGAGCGTTCCTATTCTTGGGAGCGTGTGTGTGTCTGGGGCTCGCACTGTCTGCAGATGTGCCGTTTCAACACTTCGGTATTTGATGCGCGTGACGCCGTGAGCGGTGATATTGTGGTTGTCTGCTGCAAAAATCTCCGCCGTTTTGTCTGTCCATCCATACATAGAGTTATGGGGTCTCATACTATGACTAGCCCTGCTGCTAGCCGCATCACACACTGACTGACTGTTTATAGTTATCTTGACAGCCTTGACAGCCACCAGGAAGTAGACTAAATAGTGTTACATTTTCAGGAACCAATCCAAGACTACCCCTAGCAGCACGCAAGATCATGTGACATGCACTCATAGCAAAGAATTATCTTTATAGAAAATACATTTTATTGTATGATTTTACATAGAAGCAAGTCCATTTTCTTTCACATATTTATTATCTTTTATTTATTTATTCTGTAAATATTTTTCATTACAATTGGGTCTGTGGGGAGGGGGGGCTGAGCAGGGGCTAAGCCTCCACTAGAGGGGGCTAGAGCCCTCCCCCGCCCCCCCCCTCCCGCCGTCCCTGTCCTTATGGTCATCCAAATAACATTACAAGTTTTCTGTTATAAACTTAGTGGATCAAGGTCAATCCAGGGGTTGACATTTTGGGCCTTCATGCCTTCAGCGTCACACTCATTAGTCCGATCTCACATGCACGCACACACACAGGACAAACAGTGACTCTCTCTCTCTCTCTCTCTCTCTCTCTCTCTCTCTCTCTCTCTCTCTCTCTCTCTCTCTCTCTCTCTCTCTACAGTGGTGTCTCTCGTCCTCTACTGTGGACCTGTTCAACCAGAAGGTGAGACAACGTCAGTGCATTGCATTTTGGGTAGTGTAGCAACACAAGCCTCTGATTGTTTTAATTCAGGGATTTTCAAACCTCATCAGTCAACAAATACATTTATCATTGTTATAGATTAGAAAATGAATAGACAATATTGTTTATATGAATAGTGTGTGTAACATTATATTGGGCTCTATTTTCAACACACTAAACTTTAAACTCCTAATCTCCTAATGCCTTTTCTGCCATTAAAAAAAAGAAAAAAAAAATTGTTGATCTACAAGCTCACAACGTGTCGATGAAGTTCGGCTATTTGAAGTATTTTAAATTGTTTTTCAAAATAGTAAAAAATGGGCAAAGAAGTTTAGGGTTTAGCATGGATGAAAATAGGCCCCTATATGTCATTAGTTAGAAGAGATGATCTTTATATGTCATTAGTTAGTAGAGGTAATCTTTATGTTTTACACCCCTGTTGCATTGCAGTTGTTCTTTCATCTAATGTTAATAGTATTTACAGTGTCACATACAGTAACAACTCATATGATCACAACACATATTTCTCCCTCTCATCCATGTGTTCTTTGTTATTTCCCCATGTCTTCTCCCTCTCTACTTCCAGTGTCTATCAGAGTCTCTCCTGAAAGAGTCCAGTTCTTTAAAGAGGAGTCCATCTCTCTGACCTGTGAGGAAGAAGGACACTCTACGGTGGGATGGTCTGTGAGACGACAACGCAATGATGGGAAAACTGGAACCTGTGGTGGCAAGGACATTGGAAACAAGTTTGGAAAAGTCAAAGGTAGAGAGACAGACAGACAGACAGACAGACAGACAGACAGACAGGCAGGCAGGCAGGCAGGCAGGCAGGCAGGCAGGCCGGCCAGCAGTGGCCCAGTTTGATCCCGGGCTCCCCTAGTTGCTCCTGATGAGCAGGTTGGTGCCGGTGCCTTGAATGGTTTCCTCTGCCATCGATGGGTTAATGAATGTGTGGGTGAATGGGTGAATGTAATGATTGTGTGTGTGAATGGGTCAATGTAATGCATGTGTGAGTGTGAATGGGTTAACGTAATGCACAATCATTGTAAAGCGCCTTGGATAAAAAGCACTATATGCCGGTATATGCACCATAGAGCAACAAAGTTTGACGTCATTTATCCATCCTACCTAGTTAATGTTTTTTCCCCATTCTGAATTCCCATAGACTTTTTTCATATCACGTCATATAAGAACTGTGTTCTAAACATAAACAAATGATTGACTCATATGGATATGAAGAATCAACTGATGGTGAGAAAACGCTAATATTACCGTCGCCCAATCTTTATATTACAAAAGAGTAAGTGATCTACTTCCGGGTCATGTATCGCTAACTTAAATACCAAACCACTTGGCCAAGATGTACTACATATGTACTAAATATAGCTTAAAAATTCAAACACCCATGTCACCTTTGCAAGATGTCGTTTCCAAACCTCTGTATACAGTTGTATTCGTTATTACCCTCATATTTTGCCTCTGTATAAAATAGTCCGCCGGTCAAATATGTCCGACCGGAAACGTGCGCTGCGGCACAATAGTTCCGCCACAATAGTCCCCCCCCCCCAATTTTTTTTTTTTTTTAACTTTTTTTTTAACTTTTTTTTTTTTTTTTTAACTTTTTTTTTTTTTTTTTTTTAACTAGGTGTGAGCGGCCCAAAGGGCCGCGACCCTCTAGTTAGTTACATTTCACTAGAAACAGGCTTTATCAAATATGATAAAGCCTAGTTTATATTTTGGTATGACAACTCTGTCAATCTGGTAGCTTAATGGCAGTTATCACCCCCTAAACAAACCTACCTCCATATGAAACTGATATGTGTACATCCCTTATATGGCTTATAGACAATACTTTTTGGAAACCAATGGTCTTATAAATAGTTGATTCCAAAGTAATTTTCCCAGCAGAATCCATTCTGGTCATGATTTCTGTGTATTTTACATGGTTAATTAAATAATTTGCATATTTGAATAAATTACTGGAAATAAGTTCATGATCAATCACATTAAGGTTAAATATTTCAAAAAGTGTGGAGACACTTCTGTGTCTTACTGGCAATGTACAAAAAGAATTTGGTACACATCAGTGTACCAAATTTTGCGAGATACACCCCATAAAATCAGACACACACAGATGGCTGATTTACTTCCTTGTAATATGTTTGAGACCAGTAGTCTAACAAACAATACATTTGTCTTAAAATAAAAGTTATAAAGATGATAATGATAACTAGAAAATATTGTTCCTTCGAAACAATAAACCCTTTTGCAAATCCCGCCCCATTCTGCCCTGTTACTATGATGGGACATTAACCCTGGGCAGATTGTTTTTATAGTGGAAGTGGATGGGATTTTTTTTTCCCTTCATAGCCTCATTACAGCTATATAAAGTACCAAAGGAAAAACACCTAGGTGATATTAATAAAAAGGGAAGACAAAGGTACAGTAGTTACATTGCAAAACAGGGGGTTTACCCGAAAATATATGTTTTAATTTGTTTAATCCCAGTGGGACAGAATCCTCTTTGCAGATTATTTTATAGTGGTAGTGGATGGGATTTTTTTCCCCTTCATAGCCTCATTACAGCTATATAAAGTACCACAAAAAACACATCTACGTGATATTAATAAAAAGGGAAGAAAAAGGTACAGTAATTACATAGCAGTAGTTTTCCCCCGAAAAATAAATGTTTTAATTAGTTTAATCCTCTGGATCAGAGATAGAAAGAGAAGCGCATTGCATCTTGGGTACTAGGAAGAGGACAGAGAGAATGTTTCTCCTCACATAATAGGCTGGCTTTTCGTAATTCTGCCCATTTAAATTATATGTACCCAATCGTGACTCTTAGACCATTGATAAGGTACATGTGAACTAGTTTGTTGAAGCTTATTCGTTATGATGAGCGAGATCGCTTGACGCTTGCCGTCGCTATCACCGTACCGGCCGATCTCCGTGTCGCGCACTGCGGACAGTTGTTGAAAGCCACATTCAATATTCTCCACTGCACAAACTCCACCCCCGATAGCAAAAAGTGAATGTTTTTTTCTGGTTGGCCAGTCAGGGAGTCTCAGGGACCAATCAGAAGGCTGACAAACGGTCTATTGTGGGCTCGCTTCAAGCCAAAAAACAACGGCTATAAAAGTACAAAATGTCAAGATCGCAGGCAGTGCTCTCTTTGATTTACTGACGCAATCGGACGCTGCATGCATGATTTGAGGCATTTTGTTCCAAAAAGGTGTTATGCAAAAGTTGACCTGCTGGTGGCGCTATACAGGCCAATGTGAGAAGGGTGGCATCTGTTCCTTGACCTAATAGGAATGTGCTTGCAAGATTTCACGCACATCGCAGGCTGTGTTCAAGATTTGAGGTGTTTTTGGCCAGTTTATCGCTGCTTGCAGCTATATTTATTATTACACTTATGTTGCAATGATTTTTTCCGGCCAATGTCCCGCGTTGCCATGGTTACCATAGACTTCCATGTAATTGTGCAAGTGTGTAAAAAGTGCACGCCCATGCCTAGATGATGCACCACGTGTGTAGATGCTGTTCACAGCTTTCAAACAAAAAAATCCGCTTGGAAATCCGTGCAGGCATTCATGATTTATCAGCCATTATGTTTTCTTCAGATGTAAACAAACATGGCTGCCATGTTTGAAAGAATGGGTTGGTATGGGGGTTAAACATGCAATTTCGCGATCGCGATCATGCCTAATACATTTCTGGAGGTCCAAAAAACATTTTTGAAAAAAAAAAATTTGATTTTTTTTTTTTTTTTTCAAAAACGGCCCAAACTCGGGAAACTCGGGGTTGGCACAGCACTAGTACCAATACAAACTCGGGAAACTCGGGGTTGGCACCATATGTGTTAACATATATATATTTTTTAAATGCTCAAAAATCCCAGGCAAAAAACGGGTTTAAGCGTTTTACAAACTGCTCAAAATTATATAGCACCCCCCCCCCCCCTTTGGCCATTTGGGGTAAGATTGGTTTCAGTGATATTTGAACTAACCATCTACACTATTTCGTCATGAAAATGTGACTTTGCATGTATGTTTTAGAGGCAGAAGAATAATTTGCATAAAACTGCAATATTCATTGAGAATGTTTCAATTAAAAAAAACAGACAGATCTTTAGATATCGGTCCAAAGCTCAAGGTTCAGTGCACGTGACGCAAAAATCCCAGGATAAAAATGGGTTTAAGCGTTTTACAAACTGCTCAAAATGGCGGAAAATCTAAGGGCGGAGCTTACTTGACAAAGACACAGATGTCTTCCGCTTGAGTCAAGGCACACATGTAAGCAAGTTGCATGTCTTCAAACGGAACGAGTCATGACTTATGCCTGTTTAAAGTTTGAATTTTCAAACAATTCGTATAGCGCCCCCCTTTGGCCGATTGGAATAAGATTGGTTGCAGTGATATTTGGACTAACCCTCTACATCTTTCCCAAATACCATGAATGTGTGACTTTGCATGTATGATTTAACGTACAAACTTCTCTAGGTCCAAATGTCATGTGAAAAAGGTTTTGTGCCTGTAACGCAAAAATCCCAGGAGGAGATATATTTTTGCTGTTTTTCATATATTTCAAAATTGTGGGAGATCTAAAGGTCAAAGGTCAAAAGTTAAGTTGTTCGCATGAGGAGACGCATATGTGTGTCCAGGTTTCATGGATGTACGTCAAACAGAGCATGAGCTATAACTGTTCAAAGTTTGCACTTTCAAAGGCTTCCTACAGCGCCACCCTTTGGCCGATTGTTGTAAAAAGTAATAGCACACGTCGCCACAGTAAGCTGAACACATTGATGTTTGAATATCGATTTTCGGTGTAAGTATGTAGGAGTAGAAAGGTGCCAAAGTTTTGAGGAGAACTTAGTATGACTGACTGCCTGCCTGATAGATAAATAATGACAATATCTAAGGTGTGGTCGCCTTTCAGGTGAGCCCACAATAATGACAATAACATATGTGTGCTCGCTTTCAGCGAGCCCACAATAACCAGTCAGACACCCTAAGGGCGAGAAGAAACCTTGCCCTTTATGGATGCTTCATTGTGATGTCAGAACAGGTCAGCTATTTTCCTTCTGCTGAGCTACCCATCATTGACCCTCCATCCATGATCCGTAGGATGTGCTACACTGGGATTGCTCTCCAAACAACTCCACCAGATAGCAGCCTGATAGTTTGCCCGTAAGGCATGCATGAAGAGAACCTTCACAAGGGGGAAGTTGACTGGAATCAACTGCACAAAACAGATGGTAGCGAAGCATGTTTACTTCAGTTGTGCTTGTGGAAGGCAGGCACATACGACATCAGACCTCCTGAGAACTTCCCAACTTCTTGAAGGTGTCTTGGCAGGTCTTGCTAGACTTTCCACATCCAGTGAAAGCGCTGACTGTATCAGAGTCTGTAAAGGAATGCATTCTAATCAGAGCATCACAGACTCCATCTCCTAATGCATCACTCAGCTTGCTGATGTCAGTATACCTTGTACAGTTTTTAGTGCCACATTTTTGGTACATGGGACAGTGAATTCTCTTGCTGACCCCTATGCACATAACCAGGACATCGGTATCCTCTGCTGTAACTTTAATGCATGTAGCCAGATTCAGCTGCATGTAGAGCATGGAGTAGGAGGCGAGTGTCTGCTTCTTCCTGGGTACTCGACCCATCCTCCTCCCATCAGCTCATCTGTCTGTCCATCCGTCGGTCACTCTTCTGACATCACAATGACACCTCATCCCAGCTCAGCAGAAGGATATAGCTGACCTGTTCTGACATCACAATGTTGTTTCAAATGAATTCCATCCTTGTCCCTTTTATGCCCATATATGGAGATCGCTGATGTCATCAATATCATCCCAGCTCAGCAGAAGGAATATAGCTGACCTGTGCTGACATCACAATGAAGCGGCCCTAAAAGGCGAGGTTGCTTCTTGCCCTTAGGGCGTCTTACTGGTCATCCCACAACCTTAATTAGAATCGCCCTGTGTGTGTGTGTGTGTGTTTCCATCTGTAACTCCACGTTCAGCAGTTGTTCAATTGTCTAAAAAACATAATACAAAAATCAATAACGCATGTACCTTGCCCAACATCAACTTTATCACCTTCAGATGTGTCTCTACTTCTCATAATCCCCAAATGTTTAAAATATTTTCCCAAATTTTGGCCTGTAGGCGGCTTTGTCCTGTGATGCGAATTACATCACAAATGGGCGTCACCAAGCAGCACACTCCCAGTCCGGGGGCACTTCCAGAGAGAGCAAAATCACAGTCTGTCTGCTTCACACCAAGGGGGACTAACAGGCACACACACAAAGGGGCCAGGCCCCCGCAGGGGGCTGTAGGCTAGTTATTATTATTAATCATTATCATCATCATTATTATATATTTTAGACAAATGTATTGTTTGTTAGACTACTGGTCCCAAACATATTACATGAACGTAAATCAGCCATCTGTGTGTGTCTGATTTTATGGGGTGTATCTCGCAAACCATTAGACTGATGTGTACCAAAGTATGTTTGTGCTTTGCCAATAAGACACATTAGTGTCTCCACTATTTTTTCCCAAAAAATGTTTCACACTTTTTGAAATATTTATCCTTAATGAGATTGATCATGAACATATTTCAAGTAATTTATTCAAATATGCAAATTATTTAATTAACCATGTAAAATACACAGAAATTGCAAGCAGAAATGGATTCTGCAGGGGAAATTACTTTAGGATCAAATATTCATAAGACCATTGGTTTCCAAAAAGTATTGTCTACTTTTTTCATATGGAGGTAGGTTTGTTTAGGGGGTGATAACTGCCATTAAGCTACCAGATTGGCAGAGTTATCATACCAAAATATAAACTAGAGACATGTAGGAAGACAAAAATCCAAAAATGTTATGGTCACCTTACCAATTTGTGAAAATATCAGTATTAATTTAGCCCATGTACTATATAAACCATACAGAGCCACCTCCCTGACAATATTGCGCTATTTTTGGACCACAATGCTTATATGAGACAATTTTAACACTTTGAGTGCCAGCCCCCCCTGCCCCCCGTCCCTTACCAGTGCCACCATTAGGTCCCATTCATTTCTGCCCCAATTCCAGGGAATAAATTGGAAATGATCCGATATTCACATCGGAACAAAAATGGGAGGTTTGGTAAAAGAGGATTTTTTTTTTTACCAAAAAAATTTTGGAGTGATTTCGGTGAGCGGTTTTGGAGATAGGTGCTCGAGAGTGCGCACTGCGCAAACCAGTCAATAACCTCAGAAATCTAGATTCTGAGATATTTGAGTTCAAAGAAAAAAAACTTTAGGAAGCCATAGCAACAAATTGGTAAATGGTAACGGAACACAAGTACCCTTGACAGAAAGAATGACATGCCTACTTTCATTATGTGCAAAAAAAGTTAAAAAAATATTGTACCATCGTCTAGTTTCAAGGGGGCAAAGTGAAAAAGTATGAAATGACTCAGAAGGTAGAAATTGCCTTACATTTTGATAGAACTATGCACTGTGAATTCACTGTGTTTTTACCTGGTCTAGAAGGTCAGGAAGACAAAAAGTCAGAAAAGCGATGTCAACCTTTTATTTTATGGCAACATCGAACCCTAACCCTGGTGAGTACCTCACACATCCAGCATGAACATATTTATGTTCAACAATATTTACAAATATTTCCAAAAAAAAAGAAATCACAAATATGACTTCACAAAAATAAAATATAACTGGATAAAAGTAAAATAAAATAAATGTGCAGCAAGTAAAGAATAAATAAAATAATATAAAAGTCAGTACTGTACTGTACTGTATTCTCAAAAAAAGGCATTCAACAAGCCAACATTCAGGAGTCAAAGGCACCACAAATAAAGGTCAAAGATGGTACTGTTCACCGTGTGTGTGTGTGTGTGTGTGTGTGTGTGTGTGTGTGTGTGTGTGTGTGTGTGTGTGTGTGTGTGTGTGTGTGTGTGTGTGTGTGTGTGTGTGTGTGTGTGTGTGTGTGTGTACCTCAGGTGCCTCAAAATGGCCTGGTACCTGTTCCTTGCCATTGTTCTGGGAAAGTACGGCATGGCAATGTTTTTTTGACCACTGCATGGCAATCTCCGGCTTGTGAACGATAGCTGAGGAAGAGAAGTCCCAGAAAGTTCTTCAGCTCCCCTAGAGTGACATTGGTCCAGGCAGCGAACCTACAGTGTGTATGACCTATGCCTGACTCCTCCGCTCTCGCTATCTCCGCCATCATACTGTCCTCTGCGTTGTCATTGGTCTGGTTGCAGATCGGGCTCCCATCCTTCCTCCATCCAGTCAGACTCCACGGGCCCTGTATATGATAGAAATAAATACAAAATACTAAATGAACGTGCTTCTGTATAATTTGTATGTTCTTTAGCAAAGGCTGTCGCACAAAAGTAGTGAAAACAGCAGATCTACAAGCGAGGCGTTGTGTGCTTGTAGATCGGCTGTTTTCACTAGTCTAAATAATTTCAAATGTATATATGTATATATACGTGGCCACTGAATTCTATAGGCTCTGCTTTGATACAAATTTGATACAGATTTGAGATCGATTTGATAGATTATTATGTCACACACACACACACACACACACACACACACACACACACACACACACACACACACACACACACACACTGATTGTATTACTAAACTATCTATCTAGGTATACACACACAATAAAAAACTAAACTATAAAGAAATGTATTCTTACTGGAAGAAGTTGGAGGAACTTCATACACCTACTACAAACCATGGATTGACATCTAGACCTACTGCACATACAGTATGAAACAGAGCTGATACCTTTATGTACTATGAGGAAAATAATGCTGCTATTTGTACCCTGTATATATATAAAACTAGACCAGGTCAACCTGGTTGTGCCAGACCCCGGTTCTGCCAACCCTCTGGGCCTATAAATTTAATGGTACATTTATAGGCTGTCTGTCCCTTTATAGGCTGTCTGTCCCTCCCTCATGTCATCATCATTTGTGACATTGTGATGACATGAAGGCTTTGTCTGTCGGTCTATCCCTCCCTCATGTCATCATCATGTCATCATCATGACCATCTATGGAGAAAAACCGGACAGACCGACATTTGCTTATGTAGGCCTACCCATTTCATGGGTCTGGCAATGACAATGCGACATAGCATTTTCAACTGTTTTTTGCCAGACCCATGAAATGGGTAGGCCTACATAAGCAAATGTCGGTCTGTCTGTCCTGGTTTTCTATATAAAGGGTATATATGATGATGACATGATGATGACATGCCTACAAAAGGCATGATGTCATAAATGATGATGACAGACAGGGGGTCTGGCACAACCAGGTTGACCTGGTCTAGTTTTATTGTATGTGTGATACTTGCTTTGGCAATGTAAACGTATGTTTTCTCATGCCAATAACGCTCCTTTGAATTGAATTGTATATTACCAAATGCACCCTACGTGGAAAAAAAACAATAGCAGGTCAGGCTTATTGACATCGGTTATTGATTGATTGAAGAATGTATTACAAGCTTGCATTAGAGTAGACCTACAGATTCATGGCTCATTTCCACAGGAACACACTTTATGCATATCATATACAGTGGTGTGTTCTAGACTTTTTTTGAGGGCATACGATCAGCTACTATTCGTTTGGCCAGGGCAGACGCTATAGTACATAATCCCTATCAAATACGCTACTTTGAAAGGTTCACGAGGGCAGACGCCGTTCATATTTTATTGTTCCTCCATCACGGAGGTATAGAGGCCGGCGCCTGGCGGCGCCGTGCCTGCGAGGGTGTCCCAAGTCGGGCTAGGTGTGGAGGGTAGTCCCCGGTGAGTCCCCAGAACACAGCACTGATCTCATATAACATTGAAAGACAGACAGACGTATAGAACATATTGAAACGTAAAAAGCATAGCTTTATAATGCTTACCCGGTTCGCTGATCGCAGCACACCGAGCGACCGGGTCGTCCTCCTTGGCTAAGTCCACGCACGGCCTCATTTGGGTGTATTAGCGCCCGCTGCAACTCCGCTCTCCGGGGCCATACCTATCGGTGCAGCCGGTGGGCGCCGTAAGATGATACACTGCTCCAAACAGCCTGCCTCCGGTCCGGATCACCGCCGTAGCTCCTCCGTCCACTGTGGATGGCTGGCGACGTTCCTTGGCTCCCCCGACACAGCAGCAAAAACACAGAATTCTCTTCAAATCGCCGGCATCAGCGTTCAACGGCATCACCGTTCATCCTCACGCGTCGCCTCAGTCAAGTCCCAAACGCAGCCGCGCAGCAACAAACGAAAGTCCAACTGGTGCTTCGGGTTTTGATTATGGTCGGTGGCGGCGCTGGGCAGCTGCGGGCTTGGTGTCCACGGCCACGGGGCATGGTTCGGCTGCCTGCTTGGTCTCCATGTGCGGCCATGACTTGCTCTCTGATCAGCGGAGCAACGGTCCGGTAACTGGGACGGCGTTTTCTTTTTCTACAAAATGGACCCCAACCTACAAAGAAACTAGCCCTTCCCTTCCCCCACTCCTCCTAGGTAAAACCTTCCGATCTCTCTCTCTATCTCTATCTCTCTAAATAATACTACATCTAATGATTTTATAACTAATTCTAGCTCATTCTCTCAATATATCTCTCTCTCCCTCTGATTGCTGTGTGTCCGCTTACGGTAAAAGTCACTGAATTCTTTGAGACCCTTGTTTCTGGGGGGAACCGGCCAATCAGCATGCTTGAATTTGGTCACATAAGCGTGTGATGTCATGCAGGGGCGTCAATTGGGTATGGCAGGGGTATGCAGCTGCCATACCTTGACAGGGGGAAATAATAAAAATGTACTTTTCATCGTGCCTGTTGCTAAGGTATGGCAACATGACTGGTGTCTTCACCAGACACCAGTCATGTTGCCATACCTTAGCTTGTTCTGAACTGACGCCACTGAATTGTCATGCATGACGACCGTCCCATCGTCCAAAAGGGCTGTATCTTGGTTACCGCATAGATCCAACACTGTACTACTGTAATATGAAAAAAAAGCATCTGGCGTCATATGACGCCAATATTATTTTCTGGCATCATTGCCAAGGTCGTGTCGGACGTCATATGACGCCCTGGCACTGAAAGTGTTAAGATGACTCAGTGTTATTCTCCATAGAGAAATTACTTCTGCGAACTGGGGATGAGCGAGTGATGTCATGACTTCACTGCTCTATTGATAACTGACAACTGATCTCTCTTTCTTTTCATTGTCATTGTGTGTAGGAGAATCCTGTGACATAACCTTGCTTCCTAAGGATGGAGGAGCTTACTGGTGTCAGTCTGGATCAGGAGAAGTCAGCCCATCCATCAACATCACCATCTCTGGTACAATCAGTATCATTACAGTACAGTATATCCTTGTAATCTAGATACCGTATGTGTAGACATCATTGACATGTTAAACACATGTTATATGATCACATTTTGTCCATGTCATAGCACTACTATGTTGTTGTGTTTACCTTGATAAGAGGATAATCAGAATTATATTTAGAATTTGAAACATAAATTATCAGTAAGACTCCCTAAATCGGGAGACTTTAGAAGAAAATGGTAGCCAATCAGGGAATATGGGAAATGGGACAGATCCATGTTGATGACTGTGTACCGCTTTGCGTGATTTTATGGCAAAATCTGTAGGAGCTTGTCCAAAAATGTGTTTTTCAAAATTCTGCCAGATGGTGGCGCTAAATGGGACAGATGCATTTTGATGACATGACTGTAGAAATACAGTGTACTGCTTTGTGTGATTTTAGGGCAAACTCTGTAGGAGCAGTGTCCAAAAATGTGTTTTGCAAGAATCAGCCTCATGGTGGCGCTAGAAGAAGGCCATTTCAGAAATGAGGGGTGGAGGTTGGTTTGGCAGCCAAGGAGTGTGTGTGCAAAGTTGGCATGGATAGGGGAAACGGTAGCAGAGATATGAGTAGGGGAAAAGTGTGACGTGACATGATGTGACAGACAGACAGACGGACGGACGGACAGACAGACAGACAGACTGTGGAGGTTTTGATAGTAACTGCGACCTGACGGTCACAATAAGATGTTCATAACTCACTGTTGTTGCTTCCAGATGGACGTGTGATCCTACAGAGTCCTGCACTTCCTGTGCCAGAGGGACTTAACGCCACACTGCGCTGCCTGTACAAAGACCAGACATCTGGTAAACCATTCCCCAACCCTCGAGGTCCAGCTGACTTCTATAGAAACGGCTCCCCCATCAGGTCAGAGTCTACAGGACAGATGACCATCCTCCATGTCTCCAAGTCTGATGAAGGATTCTACAAGTGTTCCATCTCTGGCCTTGGAGATTCTCCAGAGAGCTGGATGGAGACAAGTGAGTCTGTGTCAGATTATTTGAACATCATCACCATGAGTAGATAAAGCAGTGTTTGGAAACTGAAAGCCATTGTTGTCTTTACAGATTCATCTTCCACCTCCAAGTCTGCAGAAGAACCTCTCATCACTTGGAAGCAAGTGATCATTAAGCTGCTGGTGTTCACTCCTTACTTTGTGTCAACTCTGCTCTACTTCTCTATCCTGAACGACAGAGCTAGAGCTAGAGGTGAGTTCTATTAAACCTTCTACTGAGAGACAGAGCTAGAGGTGAGTTCTATTAAACCTTCTACTAGAGCTAGAGCTAGAGGTGAGTTCTATTAAACCTTCTACTGAGAGACAGAGCTAGAGCTAGAGGTGAGTTGGATGTTCACCCCCAAAATGACTTTTTTCCATTGATTACTCACACCATGGAGACTTGTTGCATTCCTGAGCCAATAATTTGATTACAAAAAGACATACCCCCATTGATTCCAGATGGGGACCCAAATGCATTTGGATGCACATCCGGAATCAATGGGTGAAAATGTACTATAATCACATTTTGTCTTGGGAATGCGACAAATACAAAAACATATTATTTAACTCAAGTCGCCATGGTGTGAGTTATAAAAAAAGAAGGAAAAAAAAGGCTCCTATGCAATATACGCCCAGTGCTAAACTGCCCTAAGTATCATTGTTGTTTACAACCGTTCATTCAATTATTTGTCTATTTCGTCTATTTTCACAAACTACTTCTTAATAATTTTTCTTATTCATGAAATGACTTTACAAAAATGTGTCCGAACACAGCTGAGGGCTAGTAATTGAATTTTTGACGTTCATTTCATTTGAAAGCTGGGAATCATAGCTACAAAATGATATATTGGTTGTGAAGATTGACCCAACAGTTTTGTAGATATGGCTTATAGAGTTATGCCATGCAGAAATACTAGATCTGAGAAATTCAGCCTTTTAGATGAAATGTAACCTGCAAAATGTGAGGTTTCTCTTCACATTAATTTAAAAAAAGTCTTATTTACATGCAGAGTTAAGCTCTGGCGTTTAAGTGAAATGTAGCCTGATATTTATGAAATGCTTTTGTGGCTTTATCACATTTTAGAAAAAAACAAAAAACAAAAAGGTAATTTCAGGGCTGGTCTAAAGCTGTGCTTTCCGAAATGACTGCCCCTCTGCTATGCTGGGTCACAAATCATTGCATTTTTGGAAAATGTTTTAAAATAATAATAATTAAAAACAAAATGTAGGAAACACAACATTAAGGGACCCATGTTTACCCTTCTGCTGAGCGGGTCGAGTCATCACTGTGATGTCACAACAGGTCAGCTATATCCATATACTGTGAAGATCCAGTCGTCTCCATGTATGGATATCCAGGGTTTGATGAGGCCAGTTTCATAAATATATGGATATGGAGGTGATGACAGTCAACAGTCTTGACAGTCAGCAATGTGATGTCACAACAATGTGATGTCACAACAATGTGATGTCACAACAATGTGGTGTCACAACAATGTGGTGTCACAACAATCTGATGTCAGAACGGGTATAGTCAGCTATAGACATTGAAGCGTTACGGACTGGCTGACGGACAGGAAGTGCTGGTTTTCATAGTAAACTGCAACCCTTGGTCCGAACGGACTCAATAAAGGATAATAAAGGATATCTAACACACACACACACACACACACACACACACACACACACACACACACACACACACACACACACACGCACGCACACACGCACACACACACAGCCATGATTGATTCATAGATACATACAAATAAACCCCATTCTCTGTGCTATGTGCCAAAAAATGCACTGCTTTAGGATGTAAATGGGGCCACTAGGATCTGTATTGTTATAATCAGTTTTTTACAATCCTGTGCACACACACTTAGTGAATGAAATTACTCTGATTCTGAAGTTTATACATACACATAATAAAATGTCTGTCTTTCTCTTTCTCTTTGTCTCTCTCTCTCTCTCTCTCTCAGCTGCAGCAGCAGCCAATGCCAGGAGGAGGAGGAGAGACAACAATGATGTCATCATGGAGGTAGCTGTGTAGCCAATCAGAAGATTTCCTACACTTCTTTCCTATTTCCTTGTATGTTAGTCCCGCCCACTGACAATAGAACGCCCCTACAAGGAGTTGGCCTATCACCTGTTTATTGCACTGTGAATGATGCCTCTTCCTCAGTTAAACAGGTCTGTTTTGTCCAGTTCCTGTGGTCTGTCCAACTACTGTGTGTTAAATCTATTGAAGTATTGAAGTGTTCCTTGATTCTAACAGTCTGGGTTTGGTTTGGTTTGGTTTGGTTTGGTATAGCCCCTCTCGAGACCCTAAATTACCTCTTTTTGTATTTTGAAGTAGGTAATTAGGGTCCCTTGCTCCTCCGTTGGGTCTCTCTGATACGCAACGCTACCACTGTCTGGTCTCAGACTAATACAGCGTCGCCCAGATGTTGTTGAGATTATTTAAAGATACCAAGAACAGCAATAGGAGACAGTGGAAACGTGTGCGAATCGGCGATGCCGTTAAGTATTTTTAATATATCTGTGAAAATGTAGCAGCTTTTTCCAAACTGTCTCTCGCTTCCCCATTACGTCTTCATCCGAGACCAGACAGTGGTAGCGTTGTGTATCAGAGAGACCCAACGGAGGAGCAAGGGACTGTATTTACCGTCTTCCAAATATTAAAAAAAGATAAATACAGTCCAGAAAGGGGCTAGGTTTGGTAGGGCTGTTTAGATTCAGGTTTCCTCATTACATGTTTTGTTAATGATTTGTTTTTTGGTAAATTGTTTTAGGCAAGTTTAGATTTTTAGTTTTTCCAGATTTCTGATCCGAAAGCTTCCTGCTGTCACAGACAGTTGTTGCCTGTTGCAAGAGGAATAATTGTTATGGAGTGTATTCATCAATGTATCATATATGTTTTTAAACTATAGGAATGTATTGTTATGGACTGTATTCATCATTGTATCATATATGTTTTAAACTATAGGAATGTATTGTTATGGACTGTATTCATCATTGTATATATGTTTTAAACTAAAGGAATGTATTGTTATGGACTGTATTCATCAATGTATCATATATGTTTTAAACTAAAGGAATGTATTGTTATGGACTGTATTCAACAATGTATCATATGTTTTTGTAGCAGTAATTGTAAGAGGAATTAAAGCAGCTATTATGTAGAGAACAGTCAGGAAGTCATGTGACAGGATGTCACCATGAACTAAACCATACCATCATAGATGTGTTGTGGTTTAGATCTGAAACTCGAAAAAGAAAAAAAAAGAAAAAAAGAAAAGAGAAAGAAACACGTAAAAAATGTCCTCGTTGCCAGCTCTATGTAGTTGACCTTTGACCCCATACACTTCTAATAAAACAACCCGGTTGGGTCTGGTTATATGGAAACGTAAGCAGAACTTCACAGGTTCTTGAAAGTTCTTGGTTCTGGAAAGTTCTGGTTCTGGTTCTGATTTGGCCCTGCAGTGGAAGGCGGCTTGGACAGCATTATGGTATCTTGCACTCTGAATCAAATCAGCATTACATTCTAATCATAATTTTTCTCCCTCATGAGGGAAAACCATTTTTTTTTTGTTTCATTATCAATCAATCAATATTGTAGCATCTACTTATTTCCAAGCAATAACAGTGAGTTGAGGTTGTGCAGGCTTTCACTGATGCACTTTAAAAGTAGTAGAATAAAAGAAAAAAGCCTAAGATAGCAGCATGATCAAATCAGATAAAACAATTTTAAATCATGTAGATTAAAAAATAAGTCAGAGGATAAAATGTAACATACATTCTGTATATTACACAGTCGATAAAAGGAACAGGTGACAACACTCTGACAGTTGAAAATCTAAAACCATTGACATCGCTTGCCAGGTCAGGAAGTGATTTTATGATTTTAAACTATAATGTGGTTTTAATAACTGTTGATGTACATCAAGGGACTGGTGTTGTAAATGTTGCTTCTGCAACTGTCAATGTTTCTCTGTATTTCTCTTACTAATAAACTATAAAAGTAAACTAACAATATAGACAATGATGTTTGTTGACTAGACTGAATGTGCACCGTGAAGAAGGACAGCTATCCAGTAAAAATACACACACATAGGTACAGGAACCATGGCCTCCTCCATATATAGTGACTGACAGTCAGACACAGTACTGAACACAATTTTAGCCAATACTCCTTCTCCTGCTATACCACTAAAATGTGTAACGCCATACCGAAGGCCTTAAAGGAGTGTAAATCCCTAACTTCCTTTAAAGTCGAAATGCAATCAAAAATACGTTTTTCACACTTTGACCCCTCACATGCTACTTAAAGCATATTTATTTTGGTGTGTATTATAGTTAATTTAATGGGACCCCAACTTTCAGCAGGTATCAAGGATTCTCCTAGGGCAACTGAATTTCAGTCTTTGTGAGATGTGTTACTAGACACCTTTACAAACACATTGGTGAAGATTTTTTTTGGTAAGGAATTTATTCCAGGATATGACACTATTCCTGAAGATATCCCCCGACTAGAGCCCTTCCGTCCATGTTCTGCTCCAAACATTGTCCAAACTGTTTTCTACCGACCTGTCAACTCCTTGCCATGTGTTAGTCCATATGTTTCCAATAAATTAATGTTTACTCAAACTTCTCGGAGTCTTGCGTTTCCTCGTCGGAATGCTTCCGCCTACAGAACATCGGAATGCTTCCGCCTACAAAACGTCATGTCTTAGTATGAGCGATATGTGAAGGGGATCAACATCACATGATATGTGCGGCCATTTTCACCCAACGTTGTGTTAAACAAGGAGAGCAATGAGATTCCGTGAGAAGTTTGAGTAAACATTAATTTATTGGAAACATATGGACTAACACATGGCGAGTTGACGGGTCGGTAGAAAACAGTTTGGACAATGCGGTGAGCACCTTATATATTTGCATTTGTGCATTTGTTTGGAGCAGAAAATGGACGGCAGGACTCTGCCAACAAGAGCGTCCCCGCTCCCCGTTATTACTCTTGTAGAATGAAAACATCTTCAAATGCTCTACAGGAGTTATAATGTATGGCTACTGTCGTGCCTAGCAAGCTGTGACTGTGGTCATGGAGCAGACAAGGTTGCAGGTCATTTTATTGATAATTGATAAGTTTCTGTATCAAATCTGCTGCTGTGACACCTTACACCTTTAGTAGTATTTACTTAATGGAAAGTAATTTAGCAGGGAACCCACAGGAACCCCCTCAAGGACCCCTCGAGGTCCCTGCACCCCATGTTGAAAACCACTGAATAGTTTCATGGTTCAGCATTAACAGGCTTTCTGAGCTTCAGTAATATTTCCATTGGCAGCCCTTGGAAACATGGTTATTTGGTGCCACCTGCAGGTGGAACTGAATGATGGCGTCACATTTCATTTGACACTTGAATGGGTTACCCATAATGTCAACAGAGCAGAGGGGAGACGCGAGGAGGGGAATGCTCCTTGTTTTTTGTCTGAATCGGAGGTAGGGAGCGCTCGCTGTGTTAGCTTGGGTCTGTAGAAGTGCCACAGGGAGTTTATTCCACAGTTTGGGGGCCAGGAGGGCGAACTGTATAATAGGCCGAGTGGATTTTTGACCTGGGGTTTTTAGGTTGTGGTCGAACCTGAGCGAGGAGTGGTGACAGATTCTGCGGTCGATGAGAGCAAAGTTTGCATAGGAAAAAAGGATGAAGACCACAAACACCTTTCGTGCTTGTTTAAATTGGGGGCCCTTTTAACACCTTCACAACCACTTTATATTAAAACCGGATTAAACCGTACTTCTTTCGTACTTAAATTAGCCGGACTGGAATTTACTGTACTAGGTCATTAAAAATAATAAATGATAATGATCGGAGAAAAAAAAAGGAAAATAAAACGATCGTCAGCCCTTCTTAGTCCATAGGCCAACCGAGATATCGGTACCATTAAAAGATGCAAAACATATGTGGTATCATTTTGTTCGTCTGACATCCAGGAGTGAAAAGATTTGTGACAGGAGTTTCAGAAGGCCAGCTGAATACCATTTTAGGGGTATAATCTGATTATGCAAAACCACATAATTCATTGTTGTTTATACTCCAAAATGATTCACTTTTATGCACATTTCTGATGTTTGTAACATGGATGGACACGACTAACATCATAATATAACAACAGACAGGCTGAATTATACTTCTGGTACCCATACCAGGGAAATCATTACGCGTGTGAGTAACAATGACTGATGCATCTGCCGTGAAAATAATTACATGTTACATGGATCTCTCTGATGGTCTTGTAAAATGAATCCTGTCTCAGATCATCATGAAATAATAGAAACGTTCGGCTCCTCCACCGACAGCCATTCTGGGAGGCTGCCAAAGTGTTTTAACTCATACAATTAAAAAACAGACACATACAACTACTATGCAAAGAGGGTACGGCTGGTCGGGAGGGCAGCATCACATTTGCAGAAGGAACAGAAGATATCAAATTCACAGTAACTGTTGTAACCAAATATCCCCTCACAAGAGGGGGAATGACTGGGAAAATTATTCAGGAATGACTGGGAAGGTTTGCTGTTTGTGTACGCCAGGAAAGGGTCCCATGTATCATGAAATGTCATAACACAGCCTCTCATTGTGTATCAGATTTGTTCTAAGTTATTAAGGATGTCTCTGTATGTGTGTGTGAGGGTGGAGTTGATGATTTTCATCTAATGAGTATTAGGCGTCTTGCCAACGGTGTAACAAAGGCTATCAGATCTGCATGAATTCTAGATAGAGGTAGTTGAGAAATGCTGAACAAAGTGGTAATTGTGTTGGGCTCAATAAGCGTCCCAGTTAAAGTTCTGAGAGGGTGACAAAAGTCTCGGTTCAGAATGTGTACAGAGATGTACATGAGCAGACCATGTGTGCATGTGTAACAGGCATCTGATGGCATTAGGATCAACGTTATCAGAATATCTTGAAAGTATAGCTTTAAATGCACTGCTTTAGGATGTAAATGGGGCCACTAGGATCTGTATTGTTATAATCAGTTTTTTACAATCCTGTGCACACACACTTAGTGAATGAAATTACTCTGATTCTGAAGTTTATACATACACATAATAAAATGTCTGTCTTTCTCTTTCTCTTTGTCTCTCTCTCTCTCTCTCTCTCAGCTGCAGCAGCAGCCAATGCCAGGAGGAGGAGGAGAGACAACAATGATGTCATCATGGAGGTAGCTGTGTAGCCAATCAGAAGATTTCCTACACTTCTTTCCTATTTCCTTGTATGTTAGTCCCGCCCACTGACAATAGAACGCCCCTACAAGGAGTTGGCCTATCACCTGTTTATTGCACTGTGAATGATGCCTCTTCCTCAGTTAAACAGGTCTGTTTTGTCCAGTTCCTGTGGTCTGTCCAACTACTGTGTGTTAAATCTATTGAAGTATTGAAGTGTTCCTTGATTCTAACAGTCTGGGTTTGGTTTGGTTTGGTTTGGTTTGGTATAGCCCCTCTCGAGACCCTAAATTACCTCTTTTTGTATTTTGAAGTAGGTAATTAGGGTCCCTTGCTCCTCCGTTGGGTCTCTCTGATACGCAACGCTACCACTGTCTGGTCTCAGACTAATACAGCGTCGCCCAGATGTTGTTGAGATTATTTAAAGATACCAAGAACAGCAATAGGAGACAGTGGAAACGTGTGCGAATCGGCGATGCCGTTAAGTATTTTTAATATATCTGTGAAAATGTAGCAGCTTTTTCCAAACTGTCTCTCGCTTCCCCATTACGTCTTCATCCGAGACCAGACAGTGGTAGCGTTGTGTATCAGAGAGACCCAACGGAGGAGCAAGGGACTGTATTTACCGTCTTCCAAATATTAAAAAAAGATAAATACAGTCCAGAAAGGGGCTAGGTTTGGTAGGGCTGTTTAGATTCAGGTTTCCTCATTACATGTTTTGTTAATGATTTGTTTTTTGGTAAATTGTTTTAGGCAAGTTTAGATTTTTAGTTTTTCCAGATTTCTGATCCGAAAGCTTCCTGCTGTCACAGACAGTTGTTGCCTGTTGCAAGAGGAATAATTGTTATGGAGTGTATTCATCAATGTATCATATATGTTTTTAAACTATAGGAATGTATTGTTATGGACTGTATTCATCATTGTATCATATATGTTTTAAACTATAGGAATGTATTGTTATGGACTGTATTCATCATTGTATATATGTTTTAAACTAAAGGAATGTATTGTTATGGACTGTATTCATCAATGTATCATATATGTTTTAAACTAAAGGAATGTATTGTTATGGACTGTATTCAACAATGTATCATATGTTTTTGTAGCAGTAATTGTAAGAGGAATTAAAGCAGCTATTATGTAGAGAACAGTCAGGAAGTCATGTGACAGGATGTCACCATGAACTAAACCATACCATCATAGATGTGTTGTGGTTTAGATCTGAAACTCGAAAAAGAAAAAAAAAGAAAAAAAGAAAAGAGAAAGAAACACGTAAAAAATGTCCTCGTTGCCAGCTCTATGTAGTTGACCTTTGACCCCATACACTTCTAATAAAACAACCCGGTTGGGTCTGGTTATATGGAAACGTAAGCAGAACTTCACAGGTTCTTGAAAGTTCTTGGTTCTGGAAAGTTCTGGTTCTGGTTCTGATTTGGCCCTGCAGTGGAAGGCGGCTTGGACAGCATTATGGTATCTTGCACTCTGAATCAAATCAGCATTACATTCTAATCATAATTTTTCTCCCTCATGAGGGAAAACCATTTTTTTTTGTTTCATTATCAATCAATCAATATTGTAGCATCTACTTATTTCCAAGCAATAACAGTGAGTTGAGGTTGTGCAGGCTTTCACTGATGCACTTTAAAAGTAGTAGAATAAAAGAAAAAAGCCTAAGATAGCAGCATGATCAAATCAGATAAAACAATTTTAAATCATGTAGATTAAAAAATAAGTCAGAGGATAAAATGTAACATACATTCTGTATATTACACAGTCGATAAAAGGAACAGGTGACAACACTCTGACAGTTGAAAATCTAAAACCATTGACATCGCTTGCCAGGTCAGGAAGTGATTTTATGATTTTAAACTATAATGTGGTTTTAATAACTGTTGATGTACATCAAGGGACTGGTGTTGTAAATGTTGCTTCTGCAACTGTCAATGTTTCTCTGTATTTCTCTTACTAATAAACTATAAAAGTAAACTAACAATATAGACAATGATGTTTGTTGACTAGACTGAATGTGCACCGTGAAGAAGGACAGCTATCCAGTAAAAATACACACACATAGGTACAGGAACCATGGCCTCCTCCATATATAGTGACTGACAGTCAGACACAGTACTGAACACAATTTTAGCCAATACTCCTTCTCCTGCTATACCACTAAAATGTGTAACGCCATACCGAAGGCCTTAAAGGAGTGTAAATCCCTAACTTCCTTTAAAGTCGAAATGCAATCAAAAATACGTTTTTCACACTTTGACCCCTCACATGCTACTTAAAGCATATTTATTTTGGTGTGTATTATAGTTAATTTAATGGGACCCCAACTTTCAGCAGGTATCAAGGATTCTCCTAGGGCAACTGAATTTCAGTCTTTGTGAGATGTGTTACTAGACACCTTTACAAACACATTGGTGAAGATTTTTTTTGGTAAGGAATTTATTCCAGGATATGACACTATTCCTGAAGATATCCCCCGACTAGAGCCCTTCCGTCCATGTTCTGCTCCAAACATTGTCCAAACTGTTTTCTACCGACCTGTCAACTCCTTGCCATGTGTTAGTCCATATGTTTCCAATAAATTAATGTTTACTCAAACTTCTCGGAGTCTTGCGTTTCCTCGTCGGAATGCTTCCGCCTACAGAACATCGGAATGCTTCCGCCTACAAAACGTCATGTCTTAGTATGAGCGATATGTGAAGGGGATCAACATCACATGATATGTGCGGCCATTTTCACCCAACGTTGTGTTAAACAAGGAGAGCAATGAGATTCCGTGAGAAGTTTGAGTAAACATTAATTTATTGGAAACATATGGACTAACACATGGCGAGTTGACGGGTCGGTAGAAAACAGTTTGGACAATGCGGTGAGCACCTTATATATTTGCATTTGTGCATTTGTTTGGAGCAGAAAATGGACGGCAGGACTCTGCCAACAAGAGCGTCCCCGCTCCCCGTTATTACTCTTGTAGAATGAAAACATCTTCAAATGCTCTACAGGAGTTATAATGTATGGCTACTGTCGTGCCTAGCAAGCTGTGACTGTGGTCATGGAGCAGACAAGGTTGCAGGTCATTTTATTGATAATTGATAAGTTTCTGTATCAAATCTGCTGCTGTGACACCTTACACCTTTAGTAGTATTTACTTAATGGAAAGTAATTTAGCAGGGAACCCACAGGAACCCCCTCAAGGACCCCTCGAGGTCCCTGCACCCCATGTTGAAAACCACTGAATAGTTTCATGGTTCAGCATTAACAGGCTTTCTGAGCTTCAGTAATATTTCCATTGGCAGCCCTTGGAAACATGGTTATTTGGTGCCACCTGCAGGTGGAACTGAATGATGGCGTCACATTTCATTTGACACTTGAATGGGTTACCCATAATGTCAACAGAGCAGAGGGGAGACGCGAGGAGGGGAATGCTCCTTGTTTTTTGTCTGAATCGGAGGTAGGGAGCGCTCGCTGTGTTAGCTTGGGTCTGTAGAAGTGCCACAGGGAGTTTATTCCACAGTTTGGGGGCCAGGAGGGCGAACTGTATAATAGGCCGAGTGGATTTTTGACCTGGGGTTTTTAGGTTGTGGTCGAACCTGAGCGAGGAGTGGTGACAGATTCTGCGGTCGATGAGAGCAAAGTTTGCATAGGAAAAAAGGATGAAGACCACAAACACCTTTCGTGCTTGTTTAAATTGGGGGCCCTTTTAACACCTTCACAACCACTTTATATTAAAACCGGATTAAACCGTACTTCTTTCGTACTTAAATTAGCCGGACTGGAATTTACTGTACTAGGTCATTAAAAATAATAAATGATAATGATCGGAGAAAAAAAAAGGAAAATAAAACGATCGTCAGCCCTTCTTAGTCCATAGGCCAACCGAGATATCGGTACCATTAAAAGATGCAAAACATATGTGGTATCATTTTGTTCGTCTGACATCCAGGAGTGAAAAGATTTGTGACAGGAGTTTCAGAAGGCCAGCTGAATACCATTTTAGGGGTATAATCTGATTATGCAAAACCACATAATTCATTGTTGTTTATACTCCAAAATGATTCACTTTTATGCACATTTCTGATGTTTGTAACATGGATGGACACGACTAACATCATAATATAACAACAGACAGGCTGAATTATACTTCTGGTACCCATACCAGGGAAATCATTACGCGTGTGAGTAACAATGACTGATGCATCTGCCGTGAAAATAATTACATGTTACATGGATCTCTCTGATGGTCTTGTAAAATGAATCCTGTCTCAGATCATCATGAAATAATAGAAACGTTCGGCTCCTCCACCGACAGCCATTCTGGGAGGCTGCCAAAGTGTTTTAACTCATACAATTAAAAAACAGACACATACAACTACTATGCAAAGAGGGTACGGCTGGTCGGGAGGGCAGCATCACATTTGCAGAAGGAACAGAAGATATCAAATTCACAGTAACTGTTGTAACCAAATATCCCCTCACAAGAGGGGGAATGACTGGGAAAATTATTCAGGAATGACTGGGAAGGTTTGCTGTTTGTGTACGCCAGGAAAGGGTCCCATGTATCATGAAATGTCATAACACAGCCTCTCATTGTGTATCAGATTTGTTCTAAGTTATTAAGGATGTCTCTGTATGTGTGTGTGAGGGTGGAGTTGATGATTTTCATCTAATGAGTATTAGGCGTCTTGCCAACGGTGTAACAAAGGCTATCAGATCTGCATGAATTCTAGATAGAGGTAGTTGAGAAATGCTGAACAAAGTGGTAATTGTGTTGGGCTCAATAAGCGTCCCAGTTAAAGTTCTGAGAGGGTGACAAAAGTCTCGGTTCAGAATGTGTACAGAGATGTACATGAGCAGACCATGTGTGCATGTGTAACAGGCATCTGATGGCATTAGGATCAACGTTATCAGAATATCTTGAAAGTATAGCTTTAGTCTCATCTATTTTGATAATGGATGTAGTGAGAACTTACAGCTTGTGTAGCCTGATTGTATTTCTTGTGTGTAAAACAATTTTTATGAGCTTCATACATAAAACACATTGAAAATGAAGACGACATTTTTTCTTCTGCACTGTCCCTCATTTGGTCTGTTTGGAGGTGCTCACCATGGGAGAAGCACAAGCTGTCAATGAGCTTCAGGGTATGAGACTGGGGACAATGCATTTCATGAAGGGGACTTCCTGAAGAAGATATGAAAGAAGATATGAAAAACTATCTATACACTCTAAACTGGTATGTCCTGTTTTGTTCTATTTTGTTTGCTCTTGGGGGGGCTGTGGGCTCCTCCTCCTACATGGGACAGGAAATCACTGGGTTCATTCAAGGTTACACACACACACACACACACACACACACACACACACACACACACACATACATGCTGCACACTCTTCTACACGCCTACCCGCTCGCCCTCCACATTCCTCTGTTTCCACAACATCCACAAATGTACATTAAAATGACAAATAAAAACGGCCAGAGCGTCATTCCCCCCGGGCGGCAAAGATGAAGATATTGTCAGGATTTGTCTCCTTGTACCTTATTTTGTTGTGTTGTTCTAGTGCAGGGCTCTTCAACAGGGGGACCGGGACCCCTAGGGGGTCCTCAGAGTTACTACAGGGGGTCCTCCAAATCCTCCAATCCTTTTTATATTAACAACTTGAACCCTAGTGTCCATATCCTGAGAACTGTAGCCAAACATAGCAGATCTACAAGCTCACAATGCCATTGAGCTTGTAGATCAGCTATTTTTTGGCTTTTTTGGTTTGGTGTAGAGGGGAAAAAGAGCAGAATAAGTACAGAGTGAAAGGTGAAGTTTATAATAGGTAATGACGGTTCAAGTGGTTAAATATCTGAAAACACAAATTGACATGAATCCAAAATGAAATTGTACTTAATTGTACTGCAAAGGGGGTTCCACACGGTACGCGGTTGCCGTCAGGGCTGCCGCTAGGATCAGCGGTGGCCGCACTGCGGTGAGACACAAACACACTCGCTCAGTGAGTAAACGCTGCGCGGTATTTCACAAAGATGAACACAATCCATCTCTCACCGCCCGCGTACGCATGCACAAACGAGCACGCTCGCAGTGGATTTCACGGGACCGTACCCGCTCCCCTCGGCACCCCAAAACTTCGCTGCATGGCCTAAAAAGCCGCCCGCCTCTCATTGAAAATGAATTACTAGCAGGCGGTGACCGCGTACCGTCTGGAACCCCCTTAATACTATTTACACGATGAAACTATATGGAATCTATGAAGATGTTTGATGCTTTTATCAAGCTTGCTTTACTAACATGGATACAATTTCAGCCTTAACTGCCAATGTAGGTGTACACATTTGATGACTGAAGCAAAGTAAGACATCCTTAATAATGACTTATCATCTGGGGGTCCTCCCCCAGAAAATATTTAACATAATAGATGTAATTGCCAATCATCCTGGCGAATCCAGGAGCATTGTACGTAGGCATTTAGCCTCTCCATGCTCTTCTTATCACCTTACAAGCGCTCACAGCCTCACACTAAGGTTGCATTTCTTCCACACAGCTGTGGACTAATCGGCCATTAATGAAGCAGGGGGAGGGGAGAGAAGCAGCAGCAAGTGGAGTGTAGATTGGAGCAGAAATTTATTTTTGAAACTCATTGTAACTTATTTCACCTCAACAAAGTGGATTTATCCAGTGGATTGATTCTGCAAACTGTCTCTACACAATGTGAGCGATTGCACACACACACACACGCACGCACGCACGCACGCACACACACACACGCACACACACACTGCGTGCGTGGAGAGCCGAGCAAACAGCACATGGGCCTTTTCTGCAGTGTATAAGTTATTATATAACTTTACCAATACATCTCATTGGAGTTAGGTTTTTCACCATGAATGTGGAGATAGATGTTCTGTCAATCATTGACATTAGAATGACCATCATTGACATTAGAATGACCAAGTCAGACCCCAGTTGGAGGAGGTTTAAAGGATTGACAGTTTGAGGATCCAACAGAGTTTTTTAGTCAGAAGAGCTTTTAAATAGTTTTCATTGGTTCAATATTAAAACCCTGCACACAGACATAAAGGATGATCAATAACACTGATTTATTAAAGACAATAAAATTTACATTTATATTGAAGAAAAACATAAAAAAATAACCCCTTAAAGGACAACTTTGTTTTTTTACAACAAGATTTCATATTCTAGATTGTAATAAGAGAAAAGAAAAAGTGAGTATGAAAATGTTTTCATTTGCTTCGTTCTATTGTTTCATCGCGTTTACCGTGCTAAAATGTGGGGCATGCGTACAAGTGGCTAATTATGTCTTTTTAGACACAATGAGCCAGCTGTTTCTTTATTGCTATTTACAGTAACACTTCTAGCCCCCATAAGTCACATCCAACCATGAAAGGTTGCGTTGTATCTTGGGAATGGACTTATTCTGTGTAAAATGACATATTTAGCCACTTGTACGCATGCCCCCAACCACTGAAATAAGAATCTCTAAAACAATAGAAAGAAGTAAATGAAATCAATTTAACATTCATCTTTTATATTCTTTAATTACAATCTAAAATATGAACCCTTGTAAAAAACTAAAGTTGTCCTTTAAAGGAGTAGTTCACCCCCAAAATGATTTTTATTTCTATTGATTACTCACGCCATGGAGTCTTCATCATCTTTTTGCATTCCTAAGCCAAAAATAATTCTATAGTGAATGTACCCCCATTGCTTCCGGACTGTTGCTTTTGTGGTTGGAACGTTTTCTATGTGAAGGATGTGAGCAAGGCCTGGACTTCCTTTTTTGAGCCGTGTGGTTTTAAAACCTGTTCTTTCATGTCTTCGGTGCCTGTGTGCTTTATTTCTAGTGCATGCAAAACATGAACTACATACAGTAGCAGTCATTCCGTACCACTGTGGTTTTGACTCAGATTACAGATCATGTGCAGACCTGTAAGACCAGTTCATCCAGCAACTGTTGAATAAGACCTTAGCCCAGGGGTCGGCAATTAGATTTGGCCTCGGGCCAATTTTTTTGAAGGCATTAGATGGCGGGCCAGAAAATTCAATAAAGGCTATTTTAAGAGTCATAGTCAAACAATACTGGAACTCCACGACAGACTGCCTAACAAGACATAGGCATCTGTGATGAAAAGAAAAATATATATACCGGTATCGCAATCTGCTGCACGTTAGGATCACACATTGGTGTTAGTGTGAATTGAGTGCAGCTGCAAGCCTATTGTGCAGAAAGACAGACTGCTAGAGAACGTGAAACATTCAGCCTTATCTGCTTCTAGTTGGCAAGAGAAATGACACATGATCACTATCCAAAAGCCAAGAGGAGTAAACAGTGAAAATAGGCGTTTAAAGAGGAATATGGACAGCAAACGTTGTGTTTATCCTACCTACCTGGTCTCATCTACGCAAAGCCATTTGAGAAGCACCACGGCTTTGCTGTGACATTTTTGTCTGCTTGCAAGGATTTTAGACACAGCACCACAAGAAAGATGAAGCATGGATATGACACCAGTTAGTTTCCACCCAAGACAGAAGCAGTTTGACCACAGGTACAACGGTACAAGTACACGCTCACAGCAGCAGCAACACCTCCACTCCACTGCTGCGTGGTGCGTGACTCTGCGGCTGCGCCAGTGCTTAATTTGTCAATGAATTGGTGCCGGATCCCAGGCTGCATGCGCAGACTGCATGCTTAAACTGTATGCATGTGACAATTTACAGTTTTTTTCACCTAAATTAACCCAGTACAACATTAGCAGCAACCTTTGGCACATGATGTGGCCCATCAGAACACTGGTAGTCAATCTATCAATTTGGAATGATCATTGATCAGTCTGAATAACTGGCATATAAAAAATTATAAACGTTATTGTTAACAAAATTCTATGACACCATGTATGTGTGTATAAAGCTTGTCTGTTGTGTGTCACTGTCACCTATGAAACACCACATCAGAAAAAATACAATACATAAAAAAAAGAAGAAGAAAAAAAGAAAAAGAAAACGTCAAAATATGAAGTAAAGAAAAATGCTGCAGCCAAAAAGGTCTATATTTGGAAGGATGAAAACATAAATGACTAAACAACACTATTTTAATTAACAAGGAAGGTCCTGGATCCAATCAAGTAGGTGTCGGATCCAATCAGAGAGGTGGGGGAACGTGTTCTCACTTTGTGAGACGGTCCGCAGCAGCGACACGTTCGTTCGCTCGTAGTGCTATCAATCTAGTGGGACTGTCAGTCCAGTATTGTTAAATAAAATAAAAAGTAAAATAAAATAGAATAGAAAATATTGTTCCTTCTTAACAATTGTGGGCTCGCTTTAAGCAAAAAAACAAACAAAACAAAAACAAAAAAACAATCAATGGTGTAATTGATAGGTATTTTGTTATGGTTAATATCATCCTTTTATCAATTTATATTGATTGTTTGATATGAATTATGATACATAATTATATGATTTCCTTATTAGGTTATATTCTGTGAACAACTGTCTGAACTTACAGTATAGGAGACCATGTTTTGGTTGTACTGTGAGTTCAGGCTAGTGGATTACAGGTCATGGTGACTGTGGTTACCCTGACTACGAGATCATGTTTTGGTTATACTGTATCTCTGTCTTCTTGTTATGATATGGGAACCAATCAATGAGCCCCACGATCTTACTGTCATAATCTGTATTCTTTATATACTGTATGTTAACTTCCATCTTTGGAAGAGAGAATTAGCAGCTGCCACTAGGATGGTTATGCTCACTGTTTGTCTCTTTCTCTGACTCTCTTCAAATACAGCAATTTATTGATTGCAAGCAACAATAAAGTGGCCAAGCGAGGAAAGAGTAGGAAAGGAAGAAAGCAGTGGAAAAAAGCAGGAAAAGCAAGAAAAGTGGGAAAATAAATCAAAGAAAAACTATAAGCAGTGTTCTTCCGAGAACAGATCTCCGGCAGGTCAGGTAGGATTTTTTTGGCCTTCTGGTGGCGCTATAATAGGCCAATGTGAAAAAGGTGCCACGTGTTCTTGGGCCTTTCACCGGAATCGGACGCTGCATGCGTGATTTCAGGCATTATGTTTTGCAAAAGTGTGTAGACATAGTTTCTATTATCATGCTTGGTTCATGATGCAAAATAAATTTGGTAATGGCGGATATTAAAATGGCCATCAAGGAGGGGCATTTTTGGGATGGCTCCATATCAGACAATGTTCAGGGACAAAACAAGTCTACGAAATGTCATGGTTTTAATGTGGAAAAGGTGTGAACTATTCCTTTAAGCCTTAATCCACCATATTTCTCTACTGAGCTGCTGGCCAATCAGAGAATGTGCCGCTGCAGTGCACATGCAGGACAGATTGGATATATAGACTTTGTTAGATAAGGATTCCCTTGAGTTCTCTCCGGTGAGCAGCCAAAGTTTGTTTTGGCTGGACACTGTTTTCCTGACTAACCTCGCCTTTCTCGGGAGAAAGCCTGGTGTTCGTTCACAACAGACCGTTTGGTTTACGCCTAAAGCGAGGAAACCACTAGAAGAAGCGGCGTTGCTTTGATTTAGTTCCCCTCGTTTGTTTCCCCAATCACTATTAAAATGCTCGAGAAGCCTAGTGTAGTCTTGCCAGTCGCTACGAGTTGGACTAAAAGATGCTCATACCAAACGAAATTTTCGAAAGCAAAACTACGCCGCATCAAAGAGTTTATTAGGTAGGCCCTAAAACTATGTCCTTGGTTGCAGGGGAATATTTTGGGTTAAAACTGAATCCAGTTGATAGTTCCGGCCAAAGTGTAGTCCGTCTAGGACTACAACATGACGTAAAGTGGTTTCCGCTCCCGACCGGATCAAACCTCGTAAAGTGAAGTGATCCCAGACTATTCCTGACTGAGTGGAGCAACCTCACGTTGCAAAATATCAGGCTTGTATTTTGTGTTACTTTCATGCATTTGCTGTTCATATATTCATGTGGGGAATCTACCCTGTGTAATCATTAAACATGATATTTTGCGAGTTTTGCTGAACTTTCTCTCCTGTTTAAATGTGTCTTAACTGGACTCTAGGATACAGAACGACACATCAGTGTTATGCTTTTGCTGATATAAACCTCAGGTGGGATTTGATCCACCAACCATCTGCATGCAAGGCATTTGCTTTAACCACTACACTAGAAAGTCAATCATGTTAATCTACTGTAGGTTTTACCTTTCCCTGACCATATCTACTGCATAGTACTGTGTTCTATCCGTCTGTCATTCAATGTTATAGGAGATATTTCAATGGTTTCCTATGGAAATAAGCTCAGTCTTTTCTAGGATCTCCTTTTAGTAGACCTTGTACCAGTGAACTGTACCTTCATGAAACTGTACCTTTTCCTATGCAAACTTCTAATAAAGTCTTCAATAAATCAATCAATGTGTTAAAAAAAAGAAGAAAAAAGAAAGAAAAACGTTCTATGAGTGTCTTCGATTAAACAATGATTTAATCGCCACATTTTATAGATTTCTTTCCCCATATTTTGGAGGCCTGGGGCAAAAGTAATCTGAGTATTTCTGAATTTTTTGAGTGATTGTATTTTCTTTCACTCAGTACACGGAAATTCAAACACGTTCATCAGTGCAATCAATTTCACAACAGCCGATAGAGAAAGACTTGTTTTTTCACCGAGTGCCGCGCTGCGAGCTTGTAGATCTGCTATTTTTGAAATTCCCGGTGAAGAACATTCATGTGGGCCCGGAGTGAATCCTTGTACCCAGGGCCCAGAATTTGGTGCGATGACACCCTTGCCTCGATGGGGAAATCCCGTTTTGGCGACGTAACGATAAGGCAAAGTGAACTAACAGGGGCAAATGTACTAACGGGGTCTCCTACCGTGCCGATAAGGCGAGACATGCAAATTTCCAGAAAAAGAACAGATCTGCAAGCTAGCATCCTGTTAGATCTGTTCTTGTTAAGCATGCGCCACCGCATATAAAGTTATGGCTCACACGCATATGCCTATGCTAGATTCAACATTTGGGACTTGGGAGTAGGCCTATGCATTATTTTATTGTTTTTATTTAGGTTATTTATTAATTTAGCTTCACATTTCCAACCTGATAAGGATAATATATTTATGGACCCGTTGCTTGCAGGGCAGGAATTTCATGGAGGCCATGAAGGCCATGGCCGTCATTGCCCTTCAATTCGGCCTTGTGCCCCTCAAACCAATGGCATAACCTGAGGCCACAGTGGCCTTGATGCCCCAGCTGACTTTACCAGTTCTCCTCTTTCTCTTTCTTGTCGACAGTAGACACCTGTGTCTCTTTCTTGTCATGTAGACATAAGTGTCTACAAGAGTCAAGCTCACAACACGTCACTACTTCTTCAACGTTTTTTTCTAATTTATGGAATTTCTTAACATGTTCCTTGATTCTAAATTAAATTACAGAAATAATAATTAAAAACCCCTTAAAAAATTAAGGGGTCCCGACCTAGTGTTTGGGAAACAGGGGGCAGTCAGAAGTCAAGAAATTCCACCGAAAAGGGAATGTGGCTTGGGTGAAGACATCTGGAAATGTGCCCATTTTAATTGGTTAGTCAGTGTATTCCACAGAAGAGGGAGTGTTGGCTGGGTGAAGTCACCAGGAAATGTTCCCATTTAATTGCACATATCTGCTCACTTATCATGAGATATCAGCATA
This sequence comes from Nannobrachium achirus, assembly GCF_963921795.1. NCBI lineage: Eukaryota > Metazoa > Chordata > Actinopteri > Myctophiformes > Myctophidae > Nannobrachium > Nannobrachium achirus. Next base: position 60,083,265 of record NC_137824.1, on the reverse strand, counting down.
TCAGTAAACATGAATTTAACTTGGAGTCAGTGTATTCCACAGAAAAGGGGAGTGTAGCGTAGGTAGTAGAGTCACACAGTGTTTCCCAACCTTCTTTTTCTGTCAAGGCACACTTTTCATAGCCAAAATATCCCAGGGCACACCTAGATAATACAGTGTGTGTGGCTACTGGCTATTTTCAAAATGCCTCATATTTTGAAATGAAAAGTCCTTTAAATTGTGACTTCACTGTCAAATTTCAAAGGGCACACCAAAGCATCTCAAAGGGCATACTAAAGGTCCGTGGCACAGTGGTTGAGAATCCGTGGTATGTTCCACAGAAAAGGGAGTGTAGTGTAGATCTTTGATTGGTGCAGGGCTGAGCATGGATCAGATGACCATCATTTATCATTTTCACTGCAGATTAGGTTATCATCCATAACCCTTAAATTCAACAAATTCTTTCAATGGACTAAAATCTTGTTTTATTTGATGGCCTTCCTGCCCTGGCATTTGGCCTTTTTGCCCTAAAAATTGGACGACACCAAAGGCCAAGTGGCCTTGCCCCTAAAATGACGAAATTTCAGGCCTGGTTGCTTGTAAAGAAAGAAAGAGACAGAGAGAGATTATTTGATGTGGAAACGCTGGTGACGCTTATTAGGCTATGTTTTTATTTGGCCATGGGTTCTTGGGCTATTTTATTGTTAAATTAATCAAGTAGGCTTAATAGCCTAAAGCCTATATTGTATGTGTGTGTGTGAGAGAGAGAGAGAGAGAGAGAGAGAGAGAGAGAGAGCGCGAGCTGCCTGAAGGCTGTTAGTACACTTGTATTTCGCCTCATCGCTACGTCGCCTTAACGCCACAGCCAAAACGGGACGTGCCCATAGAGGACAACACTGAACAGGTAAATTGATCTCCAAGTACTCTTTGAATATAACTTTTACATTATATTTCTAAATACAGAGGTGTCTAGATACACAGGTCCTGTGTAATAGGCCTACCCAACCACCAGGGCTACTGGGGGAAAAAAAGACTTCCTGCCTTGTGGGAGGAGGGAGGGGGGGGGGGGGGTGGATCTGGTTTACGGGAAATCCATTGGGTTCATTTGAGGTTTCTCTCTAGCCTGCACTCAGCCTGCACTCTCTGAGCTCTGTTCACATCAAGATAACAGCGGTTCAGGACTGCAGCTAAAGAGGTTTCTCTGCTTCGTGTCGTAGCTTTCAATCATGATGATGTGGACAAAGATCAACATTGTGCTGGTAACATTATGGACAAGCTGTTTCAACACCTCTCTGTCAGGTACATCAAGTTGTGTTATTGAAGAAAACGTTGGTGTGCATTTATTTGATTATTCTCTTGATCTTAATGCCCATATCCGGGATGTGTGCAGTAAACTGTTTGTGATTGATTGATTGATTGATTGATTGATTGATTGATTGATTGATTGATTGAAGACACGGTGATGATGAAATACCCTCCAGATAATCCTTGGTTCTGCAGGCAGGATGTCTGCTGGTTTGCTTTGAATCCTTTTTGAAATGAAGTGCCATGTTTTTATTTTCTACTTAGTCACTATTAGTCAGCGTTTACAGAGTGAACTTGAAATGTGGGAGCAGCACGTTTGGTGTGCTGACTCTTTTCTTATTTATTGTATCGTGTTTTAGTCCGGCACAGAGCTCACATGGCCTTGGATGTGCATGCTCTTTCTGGCTGTTTTTAAGCCTATATTTCTATCTAGATAGTCAGTGTGTCATGTCAACATTAATTTTAATGAGACATCAAACATTCTGACATATTTTGATTGTCAGGACCTTCAGTATAACAATCATTATAGAGACTCAGATCAATAACCCACTTATCTCCCCGACTCCCTCCTCAGAGTTTTAATAATTGTAGAATTATGTACAGGTGTGATTTGCTGTAAATTAGGTGACTTCATTTAATTGACATGTTTATATATTTGATATACAGTATATACACTTCTGCCAGTGTGCCAGTGATCACCCTCTCCTGTGCCAATGTTGGCACCGTGCCTGATCTAGGGTGTGGCAAGGGAGGGAGATCCTCAAAAAACACTGCATGTATTGAACATCCCCTAATGAAGGGGAGATGTTCCGAAATAGTAACCCTTACTACTGAAGTAACTGAATAACACCTCAATACACAGATTAATAATTAATTAAATGTGTGCCAACATGCTTGTGCCAACATTTAATATTGAGGAAAAGGTTATTTCAGATTATTCTGTAATGCTCCACAAACAAACAATAATGCACAGTTAATTATACTAACTAGAAGGGGCGGCCCAGCGTCTAGTCGGCGACCTGGCCAACTCGGAACAATGTAAATAGGGAATGAATGCCCCGCCCTTTAATGCAAACCCCATTATACCTGTTTTCATATAGGACCCGTTTTGACCATCTGTCTGCCTGTGTCCATTTATGCCCATATATGGAGATATCTGTATCTGTCTGTCTGTCTGTCTGTCGGCGTCCATTTTATGTCCATATATGGAGATCACTGCAGTTATAGTTCTGGGTCCATTTTATGCCCATATATGGAGATATGTGTCTATCTGCGTCCATTTTATGCCCATATATGGAGTATCTGTCTGTGCCTCCAACTGTGTTGCAGACACAGTGCCGGTTCTCCCTTTAATGCAAACCTCATTATACCTGTTGTCATAGGACCCGTTTTGAACATCTGTTTGCCTGTGTCCATTTATGCCCATATATGGAGATATCTGTATCTGTCTGTCTGCGTCCATTTTATGCCCATATATGGAGATCTTTGACCATCTGTTTGCCTCTGTCCATTTATGTCCATATATGGAGATATCTGTATCTGTCTGTCTGCAATCCATTTTATGCCCATATATGGGGGCATTCATTTTATGCCCATATATGGAGAACGCGCGTGCCCGTGGGACGAACGGCCATATATGGAGAACGCGCGTGCCCGTGGGACGAACGGTTCTCGAGATACGCGGATTACATACATACATACACACTCACAGAGATTTTTTGTTGACTCATGTGGCGTACGTGATGTCAGAGCCTTTTATGAAGTGATGTCACAATGAGTCAGAGCTTTCGCCGATTTCCTCCGGAACAGCCTGATGTCAACAATCAACCCCGCATAAGGAGATTCCGAACGTTTCGCGCCGGTTCGGGAAAACCGCGTGTCGGGTCGGGTCGAGACCCGGCACTGCACTCCGTGCCGCGGCGGGGAACGCGCGTGCCGAATCTGAAGCCGGTGGGACGAACGGTTCTCGAGATACGCGGATTACAGACAGACACACAGACAGACAGACAGACACGCAGAGACTTCTCGCATTTATAGATAGATGACAAATCAGAATTAAATGGGCGGTTTCCAATTGATTGTGATTGTCCATATAGGCTATAGAGTATCGCAGAGGAAGTGGTTTACTGGTGCCACTTAAAATCTCCCATTCATTTTCGCCATAGAGTTTTACAAAAATATGTATAACAATTATGTTAAGCCTCGAACCAAGCCATCCAGGATGGCAATGAATCATGACCATAAAACCTTTGTTTCTATGAAAGAACATTTTGAAAATCGCTAAATAAAGGGTAGTTATTAAATGTAGTATATCATATAATGTAATATTAAAATATGTTTTCACATAGGATCAAAGGTTTTATGGTCATGATTCACTGCTATCCTGGATGGCTTGGTGCGAGGCTTAACATAATGGTATCATTATCAATAACCCACCTCCACCTGGGTATTGAGATTGAACTCTACTTTTGCTATCTTACACACTCTATTGATTGATTGATTGATTTAAATATTTAAAAGGTTGCATAAAAGGTTCCTCTTTGAAATAAAAGTTGTCGCTGGAGCGTCTAAACAGTGTGCGGACTTCCTTCTCTTTTCATGGTGCATAGGAAAAGGTACAGTTCATGACAGTACAGTTCAATGGTAGAAGGTCTACTAAAAGGATAAGCTCAGGAAAGCAGAGACTTGTTTACATTGAGGTCTCATATAACATTGAATGACAGACAGACAGAACACAGTACTATGATAGATATTTAACTCATATAACATTGAATGACAGACAGATAGAACACAGTACTATGATAGATATTTAACTCATATAACATTGAATGACAGACAGACAGAACACAGTACTATGATAGATATTTAACTCATATAACATTGAATGACAGACAGATAGAACACAGTACTATGATAGATATTTAACTCATATAACATTGAATGACAGACAGACAGAACACAGTACTATGATAGATATTTAACTCATATAACATTGAATGACAGACAGACAGAACACAGTACTATGATAGATATTTAACTCATATAACATTGAACGACAGACAGACAGAACACAGTACTATGATAGATATTTAACAACTCACATAACATTGAATGACAGACAGATAGAACACAGTACGATGATAGATATTTAACTCATATAACATTGAATGACAGACAGACAGAACACAGTACTATGATAGATATTTAACTAATATAACATTGAATGACAGACAGATAGAACACAGTACTATGATAGATATTTAACAACTCACATAACATTGAATGACAGACAGATAGAACACAGTACGATGATAGATATTTAACTCATATAACATTGAATGACAGACAGACAGAACACAGTACTATGCAACTCTATCCATAAATAATATGCTCCTAAGAGGATAATTTATTTTGAAGATGTTTTCACTCTTACGAAGTTATAACGAACAGTGGCAATAGACTGTTGCCTGTTGGTGAGCCTGACTGCTCCAAACATGCACAAATGCAAACTATAAGTTGCACTCGGTGCACTTTATATTTAAGGACTGTATGCCTAATAATGATGTATCTGGTCTAGGCCACGCCTCTGGCCTGGCGGAAACAAGAAAAGACGAATGTTTATGGGAAATGTGACCCCCCCCCCCCCCCCCCCCCACACACACACACACACACACACACACACACACACACACACACACACACACACACACACACATACCTGTGCCTCTGTAGTTTATATATTGCTCACACAATCAGTGGTTTCATTTTCACATAGAGTAGTGGTTCTCAACGTGTGGTCTATGGACCAACAGGGGTCCTTGAGGGGGTTCCAAATAGTCTGTAACTCTGAGAGTGTACACATGGAACCAAATGGACTCAGCTGTGCTCAGCCGTGACTGAGCACAGTGACTGCAGGGCACCCAATCAGCAGCACCACATCAGGCCAAGGATGATCAGGGCAGGCATCACACTGTCATTGATACTGTGATTATTTAAGTGGAGCAAATACAAATACTGTACATATTTATGTATTTATTTAATGCATGACTCAAAGACCACCAACTGGCCACAGGTGCACTTTAAAGAAAGGCAATGTGTGTGTGTGTGAGTGTGTGTGTGTGTGTGTGTGTGTGTGTGTGTGCGTGTGCGTGTGCGTGCGTGCGTGCGTGCGTGCGTGCGTGCGTGCGTGCGTGCAGTAGGAATTGAGTTCGAAGCAAGGGTCCGCTCCAAACCCTATAACAAAATTTGTATTGATTACCCGGTATCAATAAGCGTTGGGCTTATCAAGCTTGTTATCGAGCATAGCGGCCCATGAAGTCATGTTTATACAATCAAGACAAGAGGCCATCAGAGATTAGAGATTATTACAGTACTATTCATAATATAAAGCCATTTAACACTTATTGCACACTAATGAATGATTGCTTTAATGATATTTAATGATAATATTTGTTACTTTTGACGATTGTCATCTTCATAGATGGTGGTCAGCCACAAACTCACAGTCACAACAATTGGCCAATGATAAAAGATACCAGTTCAGAATTTGTCATCTCACATCTTTCCACAAAATATTAGAAAAGGCTCAATAGTGGTCTGGATAAAAGCCTGGCTCAATAAGGTGCTCATAATCAAGCGGCAGCAGGCAGTGGCAGGCATGTATAAAGGCGAGGTACCATGGCAGCCATGACAGCCTTGGGGTCCTGTGGAGGGAGAAACAGAAAACAAGCACCAGTAGCACTGTAGTCACAGCTGTAGGCTGGTATACTGTAGCTCCTGACAACCATACGTTCTGACCATCAGAGCAGCGCTTCTTTGATGTTCGACTACACTTAGACATTTTGAGCATTTGAATTTATTCCTACAGTATAGCCGGATTGCAGTTTTAGCACCACACTATTGTTGTGTGCTTCTAAAGCACAAAAAGGTTATAGAGTAGATGTGAAAATTAAATGACCCCAGAGGGGTTTTAAAGTGAAACATATCTTGCCCTTTAGAGAGAGGTCGTGCCATCATGTCTTGGCCATCTGGCCAGTGATGTATATCGGACCAGTTACCCATATACGGTATGGAGACCCCTGGTACCCATATATGGAGATCCATGTACTGTATAAGGAGATATGCTGAGAGGCTAAACATGCTTACTCGGTTATTCGTTATATGGCGCCATAATTTGAGGGAATTCCGTTTTCCTATAACTCTGCCCATGTGGAACCACTCACCGTCACATCCCTGAGTTACATGGCCTACTTGTGCACAAGAAGCAAGTTAGCACCTCGACACAGTGCAGTTCTAGTTCTCACTGTTTATCACTAGTGTGAGGTTTATCAGACAGTAGAGCTTAAACAATGTACAATATAAACACTGTTTATTTCTTAACTTCATCATTATAGTTAAACTGTGTAGAGTATAGCTATAAATAACATGACAGCACCAGACTCCATATAAAGACTGTTATACGTGGGAAGAATCTATATTGCAGGTTGACATTAAATGTCAAATGGTTGACACAGATTTTGTCAAGACAAATGTTGTGTTTTTGACTATTACATTTTAATAGTGTCGTACAATAATCTTTTACTTTTAATAGTGTCGTATTCAGGGCCGGTTTCTGCTATAAGCAATATAAGCGGTCGCTTAGGGCCACAACCACTAGGGGGGCCACACCAGAGGATGGTTGTGCTGGGAGTGTTAGGTATAACTGTGCCAAAATACAGTTTTATATGCATTTTGGGGAGTTTGACCCCCCTAAAGAGTTTTGGCCCTGAATATACAGTATGGATGACATCCATTGGATGTCATGCACTAGCCTGGGGTTGCTCATACTAATTCCTCTCTGCGTATTGCTAATTCCTCACTGCGTATCGGATATTAGTCTAGACTCGCGAGCAGAATTTTAATTTCCAAGGGGTGGATTAAAAAATGGCTCTGGACACAATTGGTTAAACCAATGGGCCCTGATTGGTTCCACCACATTTTGGGGGAGAGGAAATGGATTCACAATTGAGCAGGGCCAGACCCATATTCGCCAAGTGCAACTTTTTTTTTTGCCCAGGTGGATTGGTCTGGTTCCAGGCTAGTCGTGCAGCAGGCAGTGGATGAAGTATTTCTACTTTTATGTAGATCAGGGGTCTTCAACATTTTTCCGGCCAAGGACCCCTTAGCTGACAGATACTAAATTATATACTGTATACTGTATATTCTTATGTCTTAGAATGCTTTCCATTCTGTCATACAGAAACGTGAATGCTACTTGCATTGTAGCCTTGCATAGAACCTTAACATTCTGTGCAGCTCACAACCCAGACATTATCATTGAAATTGTCAGCCAGTTCTGTGCAGTTAATTTGGAGAAGTAAAAACTCCAGACTAGATACATAACTTAAAAATGTGTGACAATGTGAAATCCATCAAGCCTCAGAATGGTAAAGTAGAGCAGTGTGTTCTTCACAGCTTCTTCACAGCTTTCATGACATCTGACAATTCAGCACTAATTTCTTTGGCAGCGACTGACTCCCTAGTCCGTGTGTAGCATGCAGTTTAACCTGTGACCTGTGTAGCATGCATTGCCTCCATCAGGTGCAAGTGCACGTATTGTATAGGGGATTTAATGGATCCCCATTAGCTGACATCAGAGCGACAGCTAATTGTCCTGGTGTCCATATAAGATCACATCATACAAATATCCTATAAAAACATGTAAATACATCATTACAATGCATAATAAAAACAATCAATGTCGGTCTTGTTGAACCACAGTTGCTCTCCACCCTGCTCTCATTCAATATAACGTCTGTAGGCTAGGTCGCTTTGTTTTCTCATATGTCTGAAAACGTTTTAGTTGAGCATGGCAGTGTCTCCATGTATCTTGTTAAAACCAGAGAGCACGAAAATATCAAATTAAGTTTTCAGTAGGCTACTCGCTATGCAACACTTTTAAAAACACACAGCAGAAGGAGGAACTGTTACTGTTTCTTAGAGATATTTGGGTGTGAAGTGTGGTTTACATAGGATATTATGCAAGTAACACTCAAAAGTGTGAACTTGCTACTGTAGGTTCTTTTGACCGGCTTTTTAACAGATTAAACTATCAAAAATGATTAGGGCTTATCTGTGGATCACTATCATTCATTTTCACATTTCATGATTTTTATTCAGCCACGGCCAAGAGGTGTCCCTGATTTTCATCTCCAGGAGTTCTAGCAAGAACTTCAAGCCACTTTTACCCCTGGTTTTGGGGGACCACCAAAATAAATCTAGCTTAGGGCCACCAGAATCCTAGAACCGGCCCTGGTCGTATTCACCAAGAATCTTAACTCTGATTGTCTGATACCAAACCATGTCAGTCCAAAATGCTCAGACTTTAGATGATGCAGTCATAAGATAATTGTTATTTGTTAAAGACAATGATTATTTTATTGCAGAACACCAACATTGGCAACATGTGTCCTGCAGTGAGCAAAGGTGACCACTAGGGGGAAGCAAAACTCCAATAATGATGTATCTGGTCTAGGACACGCCTCTGGCCTGGCAGAGACAAGAAATATCATGCAGAGTGGGCACCTCACCTTCATGTAAAACGTGTAGTGCTTGTCTTGTCTAAAATGTTAAACAAATAAAATATTTGGAAAATGATGTGAACATGCACGGTATGTCATTATCAGACCTACATTTATCCTTGAACTTATTATTTATGCCCAAAATGATTGTATACTGGTTATGTAGCAATTATAGAAATATTAGACCTTATTTTTTTACATTTTGGAAAAAAATACCCAGTTTTACATGCCACTCCTCCTTAGTGCCCAGTCTTCCTACCATCTGTCCCTCATCCATCGATCTCTCTGACTTAGATGTAAACTCCAGACATGTATTACCTGCTTATTGTAACTCGCTGTTATCATATAGGTCTACTGATTGATTGATTGAAGGCTTTATTAGAAGTTTGCATAGGAAAATGTACAGATTCATGACGGTACAGTTCACTGGTACAAGGTCTACTAAAAGGAGATCCATGAAAAGACTAAGCTTATTTCAACAGGAAACCATTGAAGTATCTCATATAACATTGAATGACAGACAAATAGAACACAGTACTATGCAGTAGATATAAAGAAAAGGAAAAAAAAAAGAAAACAGTAAAGTCTAAACAAACAGTAAGTATATACAAGGAAGGGGCAGGGGAGCAGGGGAGACATCAATAGACTAAACTAAAGATTGATTCATAGGCAGCTTCAAAAGAAACTCTTCCCGGCGAGCGCGCGCGCGCGCGCGCGCGCGCACACACACACACACACACACACACACACACACACACACACACACACACACACAGTGTGCAGTCTCGGCAGACTGCATGGATCTAACCTCGCCTCACCAGGCTTTCAGCATGGATCATTCCGTTGTTTCAACAACAGTGTAGATTAGAAGCTAACGCTGTTAGCCTCAGCAGCTAGCTGCTGCTGCAGGCAGTGGAACTATGGAGAATGAATGGATGTTATGAGCGCTGCTTTTGGATTACTCTGCGTGCCGTTTGGATTTGATTGACTGATTGAAGACTTTAGTAGTTTGCATAGGAAAAGGTACAGTCCACTGGTACAAGGTCGACTAAAAATATATCAGTAAGCTCTTTAGTTTCTTTACACACGAAACGTTCATGCAGGCCTGTCAACTCTCCTGGATTTCCCAGGAGTATCTTATATAACTATATGCTATATAACTATATATTATACATATATAACATTCCACCACAGAAGTTCGAATACCAGACCGTTCGCCCTCCCGGGCGTTCGGATTTGTTACAGAAGTTATTGACAGTCGCATGGGTGCTCCCAAATATATTTTAGGTTGCATTTCAGGCGCATTTGCGACCAAAACGGTCGCAATTTTGAGCTCCATTTAACCAGTGCCTGTATACATGGCATGCTTAACACAGATAACACAGGCTCAATCCTACACACTACATGTGTCATGTGTGTACATGTGAACAGCATACAACTGCATTATCTAATGAATACTTTTGTTTTATTTTAACCCATTAATGCCCAAGGCAGATTCTAAAAAATCCTTCTAAAGCCTGAACTAAGTTTTCTAAATATTATTAAAAAATGACAAAAGCAAATATGTTGCTACATACTGTACATGTACTGTATATGTACTGTACAAGACACATATCTGTTCCCTGCCTGAGGGGTAAGAGCGCAAAAAGTGCATGGTTCCAGTCCATAATGGGTTAAAGGACAACATCAAGTCATCGGGTCTTCTCAGCCTGTGCGGGTCCAAGAGGGAGATGATGCCATCCTTCCATGTCACATTGAACCACCTGTTAACATGACAGAGGAGACGGTGAAGTGGACCAGATCTGACCTGAAGCCAGAATATGTGCATCTTCTCCAAGATGGACATATTGAGACGGCAAACGTCAACCCGTTGTACAAACAGAGGACATCACTGTTTCATGAAGAGTTGTCTCGTGGTAACATCTCACTGAAGCTGTCCAAAGTGAGGCGCTCAGACAAGGGGACTTACGAGTGTTCTGCAATAACCGACGACGTTCTATCCCCGCACAGAAGCGGTTTGATCCATCTCCGTGTTGGTAAGATTTAATGTTCAAAACATGGATGGGGAACCAGAAAGCTGTTATTTACCCTTCATCCTCCA